>NC_087069.1:55442208-55494708 GCF_963678635.1 Symsagittifera roscoffensis
CATACATACATACATACATACATACATACATACATACATACATACATACATACATACATACATACATACATACATACATACATACATACATACATACATACATACATACATACATACATACATACATACATACATACATACATACATACATACATACATACATACATACATACATACATACATACATACATACATACATACATACATACATACATACATACATACATACATACATACATACATACATACATACATACATACATACATACATACATACATACATACATACATACATACATACATACATACATACATACATACATACATACATACATACATACATACATACATACATACATACATACATACATACATACATACATACATACATACATACATACATACATACATACATACATACATACATACATACATACATACATACATACATACATACATACATACATACATACATACATATATACATACATACATACATACATACATACATACATACATACATACATACATACATACATACATACATACATACATACATACATACATACATACATACATACATACATACATACATACATACATACATACATACATACATACATACATACATACATACATACATACATACATACATACATACATACATACATACATACATACATACATACATACATACATACATACATACATACATACATACATACATACATACATACATACATACATACATACATACATACATACATACATACATACATACATACATACATACATACATACATACATACATACATACATACATACATACATACATACATACATACATACATACATACATACATACATACATACATACATACATACATACATACATACATACATACATACATACATACATACATACATACATACATACATACATACATACATACATACATACATACATACATACATACATACATACATACATACATACATACATACATACATACATACATACATACATACATACATACATACATACATACATACATACATACATACATACATACATACATACATACATACATACATACATACATACATACATACATACATACATACATACATACATACATACATACATACATACATACATACATACATACATACATACATACATACATACATACATACATACATACATACATACATACATACATACATACATACATACATACATACATACATACATACATACATACATACATACATACATACATACATACATACATACATACATACATACATACATACATACATACATACATACATACATACATACATACATACATACATACATACATACATACATACATACATACATACATACATACATACATACATACATACATACATACATACATACATACATACATACATACATACATACATACATACATACATACATACATACATACATACATACATACATACATACATACATACATACATACATACATACATACATACATACATACATACATACATACATACATACATACATACATACATACATACATACACGTTCTACCCATGATTCGACTCATCATTCGACCCATTTTGGGCCCATGATCCGACTTTGATCGACTTTAGCCTTCGTTTGGCCGTGTGATATCCTACGAGGTATCTTGTTGGAAAACAAAAATATAATTCCGAAGAATTAAATTGGTTCTTGAATAAATAGTTTCCTCTTTTGAGAACTGCTAAGATCTGCATCGATTCATGTTAGTCTGATCTCTCAGCGGTGTACCGAAGGTCTTAGATACCGTGACCTTGGACAATGGTAGAATATAAATAGAATTGCTCACTGAAGGTTACAATAAATTACTTCTATTGCAGTAGCAGTATCACACACAATTTTTTTCTATAATGTAGGAGTAACTTATAATAAAAATAGGAGTTTTTAATCTCAGTTTAAAAGTTTGATAAAAATTTTTCAAATTTCACAGATTTTCAGTTTGATTCTTTCATTTTCATCCAATTCTATTCTCCAGCTAAGGTTCCAATCTACTCCTTCGTCTAAGGAGGCGTAACCGAATTTTTGTCTAAATAGATCTCTTTCTAAGAGCCCCGATCTCGTTTCTATCGGTCTGTCGCTTCGCGTTTTGAAATGTGTTAATCGTCTTCTGTATTCATGCAGAGCAATCTTTGGGAGTGCTCCTTCGGATAGTTTTTCCCCCGAAATTTCTTTGATGGAATGCTTAAACAGGTCACCAAAATGTTGGGAATCTTTGCTCTTTGTTTGACGTCAGCTTCTTCCAACTCCGGTGTCTTCTATGCTGGAGTCGTCTGATGCACCCGTTGGAGGATCTAATCTTTCATCTCATTCGCCCACGGATTGATTTTTTCCTCTCAGTTCATCGGCCACCTTCTTTACTCCCCTTTTATGCACTTGGTCTCCCAGGGTTTCCCATTTTGTCGGCGCAAGATTTCGATTATGGAATTTGTCCATGATATCTTCGGGTTTGCTGGACATACCCTTTTTCTTTAGTTTGCCCTTCTGTTGTTTTCTGTGCGTTGAACTCAATTATGTGTCCTTGTTTGTATTTTCTGCAACTGATTGACTGTTTATCGTTGCCAGCTTTTTTTCCGTGTCTTTTCCTTTTTTTTGTTTCTTCTCGGTTTTTTTCAAAGCGATCTTTTTATGAGCTTTTGGTCCGCTTGACGATCGCGGTCCCTTCTTGTCTGACTTAGCTCTCTTGATGGCCAAGTTCAGGTCCCCCCAGTTTCTGTAGCTCTGAGGTTACGATGGGGTGGGGCGCTGTTGACAACGTTCTATTTGGAATGGCAAGTCGGCCTGCTGCGCATGTCGTTGCAGTTCTTCATCTGAGTCACTCTCCTCCAGTCTTTCCGTTGAGCTGATTTTTTGAGGTTTTTTTCCGTGGCTCTGCAGATGGGCTCTTACTCGAACCTTGTATTGGTTTTGGTTGAAGGCTGATTTTTGCTTCTGCGATGTCTGACTTTCGGTATATGTATCCTGCGGAAGTTTTCACTGTCGACCCTGTTTCGGACGTTATTTTTTCTTTTAGCGGTTTCGTGAATGCCTGGCCAATTTTTTTTAGATTGTCTTTGGTGAATTTGTGGTCTCTTCCTCCTATCTTCAATGAATCACTTCTCCCATGAGTAGATCTTTTCTTTCCTGAGTTCAGGATTGGACTGCCCGCTGCATCATCAGTTCGGCGATTGTCATTTTTCGCGGCGTCTCTGCGTTCTTCGTTCCACCGGGCGTTCACTTCCAACTGTTCTTTGAGTGATTTTGCTCTTTGGCGATCCCGTGCTGTGTTCAGTTGTTACTTGTACATCGGACTCGTGTCTCTGCTGAGTTCCCCCTTTTTCTCGATTTTTATGTTCACCCTGGATTGGTAGATCTTCCTTCTGAGTTGCGAAGCTGTCAACGCTTTTTCGTTCCAGCTGTTGTTTGTCTAAATAGTCAGGTTTGGTTATAAATTTGTAACGTATTATTTTATATTCATTTTTCGAGAGTCTTCCGAAATGTTGCTGAAAAGGAGAAACTTGAATGATTTTCTGTTTATTGCACCGTAGATCACAAAATATTGTGCTGAGACAGAATTTGATTGAACGTTTGTTTTCTTCTAATATTATCACCCCCAGTCTTTTCTTTTTTGTTTGGATGGTTCCTTCAACTAGTCCGCAACTCTTTTGTTCTATGTTATTTTCAATGCAAAATTTTCTAAGTGTTTTCCCTTGAAGCCCGAAAATTGGTCTGAACGAATTGATTCCGGGATGCCGTGTGTAACAATGTGAGTTCGCAAACATTTCACGTACACTTTCTGCTTGTCGATTTTTTTCAATTTGGAGAATCAAATTATAGCTACCAGCAAGTAGATTTTTTCCATTTTGATTTTCTATCGGCCCCGCATAATCTAACTGTATTTCCTGACCCGGCTGCGTAAGTTGTGGTAGTGGTTTGGATGCATTTTTAGGAATAAACTATTTTGCGTTCTTATTATATCTGGTACAACTGCGGCTTTCGTCCGTGAGGTTTACTATGTCTTTGTGCATATGAGGTCACCACAGGTATCGTGAAACTCCCAGCATAGCTTCCTGTCTCGGGTGTCCACGATGTATTCGCTTCAGTACTGCCTGTCGCAGTTATACTGGTACGGCCAGTCGGTTGTACACCAGAATACAGTCGTCTTGCACCGCTATCTGTGTCCACAAAGGATTGTTATTGGATCCCATTAGTTCGAAGCCCTGTTTGTCTCCTCGTTCTACCACCCGTCTGAGCCAATCCATTCAGGTATTTTCCGACGTTAGCTCAGCGAGGAGGTTCTTATCAAATAGCTTCGATAGATTATCCAGTGTGTCACCTCTTGGCTGCTGTGGCAGCTCCTGGCATTCTCGTGTGCTATGTTTACTTCGTCGGGGTGGTTCAATTGTACAGGTCTCTGGTTCGTCTTCTTTATCTTCTGTGGTCGTAAGATCAACTTCGATCACCTGTACATTTGCGTTTGTTTTGGCTGTGCTGGCGACATGCTGATGGACGCTTGTGAATTTTCCTCTGTCGCTGCTTCCAGTTCACGGATGCTGCTTGGCGGTGTACTTGATCCCCCAAACTAGTTGCAAATAGGATAGTAGTCTACTGTCAGCTTTTTTTCGCTGCTCTTCCGACAATTGCCACTTCATTCGGGACTGGTGTCGCGTCTCACTTTCTGAGCTGCCTCTGTTTCTTTGGCTCCCTCTAATGAATTTTATCGTTCTCTTTAGCGTCTCTGTGACCTCTTCCTCCCCAGACATATCGTTCGTATATTTTCATGGAACGATTCCACCGCGGGTTCATTCTGCCCTCCTCCCTGTCTGCACTTTTCCATTGTTCATGTGTTGAGTTTGACCACCAATCGCATGATTGTTTTGTGTACTTTCTCTCGTCCAATTCTTTAGATAAAATCGTCTCTGTTTTTTTTTCTGAAAATTGGATTGTTTTTGCAGTATTGCCTCTCGGCTGTTTGCAGGGTTGAAAATGAAAGAAAATGTTTGATTTCGTTGGAGAGCTGCTGTTTAGCTGTTTGGACGGCCGCGAAAACTGATTTAGGTCGTTCCGGTCGAGCTTTTTTTGTTTTTGACCATTTTTGTTGCCATAACAACCCCGAGGGTATGAGTTATTTTCTACGTTTCTTCTAAAATAATCTAGAATGTTTTCGTTCTGCTTTGGACAATTGTTTTCTAGCCTAATGTTCATGCAGTCTAAAGTTTTGTGAAAGGATTAAATTGTTGCCACTACAAAGTTTTCGTCTTATTCGAATTCGGGCCATAGATCATCATACGGGTCACGCAAAAAACAATCGACAATCCCGATGTCCTTACCTGGAATATGAATTATTTTGAATTGATAGGGCAATAATCTTTTGACCCACCGGGTCAACTGGGATTGATACGTTTTGTTTGTTTTTTTTCCCATCCAGGGCTGATGTTAGGCCTTTATGATCCGTTGCAATGGTAAATTTGTTTCCGATTAGTTAATGTTTGTACCTTTCAACTGCCCAAACATTGCAAGTAGCTAAATCGTTTGTAGAGTAATTTTTTCTTGTACATGTAGGTACCTGGATGCGAACAAGATTGGAGCCCACGCTCCATTGTCTAATTTTTTTTCTCAAGGGTGGCCACTATGAGGTTACATTCCTTTTCCGACTTGTCCGAATTCTCCATTATGTTACTTACTTGCTGTGATCTGCGCATTTTCGGGAAACGGTTAGGTTTCCGGCAGTTCTTGCAGGTTTTCCCCATTGCCGGACAAGATTTCAAAACCCCTGGTCAAATGCACGTCCATATCTAGTGGCTCTTGCTTGCTTTTCTCACCTGAATTGTAATTAGTACTCGTCCCTGCAACTGTTGCTGCATTCGTCTTTTGAAATGCCATTGTGGCCAATTTACTATGTTCGAATTTTATGGCTCTTTTGAGGACTTCCTCGGGCGCAATTGTTTCAAAAATTAGGGTGTCTTGTAAAGCCATCGTTTTCATCTTAGATATTAACAAGTCGCGAACGATTCCGTCCCCTAAAGTTCCCAACTCCGATATTGCCACTTGAGCAGTTAGCGCAGCGTTGAATTCCTCTAGCGTCTCGCCTTTTCCTGCATTTTTGATAAGAGTTTGTACCTTATTACGCAGAGTTTGCTACGCATTTCACGTTCTGCAATGAAATTGATACACGTTCAGCGATTTCCTTGAAGGAAATTTTAGATATTTCTACATGAGGGTTTTTTGTAAGAACCTCTTCATCCCTTTCGTTCCGAGGGATAGGAATAGTCTTGATACAAGCTTCTTTTCTAATAGTGAAAGTTTTGGACAACCCTTGGCTCACGTGCTCTTCTCTCTTCGTTCTCAAGTGTCACTCGGTCTCTTGCTAATTTGTCTGAGATCTTTGACTGTTCTCGCAGTTGCGTCTTCTCCATCTCGTGGTATTTCTGGTCTTGATGGTAGTTCTTCCAGTATTTTTTTTGGTCCTCTAGCATAATCTCTGGGTTAACGTTTTCCTTTACCGTGATTGCCATTAGAAGTTGCACTAACCAGATTTTTAATTGCCACGGTGGGTCCAAATTCGCTGAAGACCAAAATACTGGTACTTCCATATTAGTGCGATTGTCCTGAACTGAGAATTCTGCTGGCTGCACATGTGATATCCTACCAGGGTGTGTTGAAAAACTGAAATTTAATTCCGAAGAACTAAATTGTTTCTTGAATAAATAGTTTTCTCTTTTGAGAAGTGCTTAGATCTGCATCGATTCATGTTAGACTGATCTCTCAGCGGTGTACCGAAGGTCTTAGTTACCGTGACCTTGGACAATGGTGAAATATAAACAGAATAGTTCACTGAAGGTTCCATCAAATTTCTGCTATAGCAGTAGCAGTATCACAGACCGTCCTAATTAGAGACGAGTTTGTGATGTTGTTCGACCGTTTCGGTCCAATCATGAGTCTAACACCTCAGCCCGGGTTTGAAAGTTTTGAACAATCTGTGACGGTTGGGTTTGATGCATTTCAGCGACAACATGCATAGAACCCAAACGACTACCAAAGTATCCGAGCATCGCATTGTTTCATATTATATTGTCGGAGAGGGAGGGTTGTTGGGTTATTATCATCATCCCGAGTTGACTTCGCATTGTAGTCTATCACCCTGCTGAGACTGTACTGCTCATGAATGATGGATAAAAGGACGCTGGTCAGGGACTGAAACAGCGATCGCTATCTCTGCGACCACAATCCGGGCTGGCGTTGAAGGTTCGTCATTATTTATTACGTGGCTATTCTATCGTCCCCAACAAATACAAACTTTAATTTTCCCGTGTAATGCTTGTTGTTACAAAGCTGTATAAAAAAATTGTTTGCAGCAGGGTTATTGGGCTAACAATAGTACCACGTGAACAAAAGTGGAAAAAAACAGGCTCTTTACTTTTCACCCACTTTTAAATCTCATTTTTAACGCTGTTAAAGTGCATTAGAATTTGGCATGTTGAACAAACTAACTGTTGTAATTTTTGTCGCTAAAAGTGTTCGCAGATTTTATGTGCCTCAAAATAACCTCCACGTGTTCTCTGGAGAGAAATTCTCCGCGGGGCTCCCTAACTGCACAAATCTGTGGGTGAGTTGTAGCCTCTGTTTTTGGGTCAGATTCCAACGGTTTACGGTGTCTTTGATTTCTTCGTAGGCTGCCGTAACTGGGCCCTCTGACGAGTTTTCAGTCGATTGAGAATCATCCTGAACTGAAACACAAACTGAATCATCTTCAACAACAAATTTTTTTAAAGTTTTTTTTAAATGCATCGCGAATATCAACCCCCGGGCTGAGTTAACAGGAAACATCATCGCTGATTCAGAGATATCTCAGTTTTGTAGAAAAATTTGTGGCTAATTCAGGCATATCCCAGTTTTATGAAATTTCTAGCGATAGTTCAGGGTTAATTCATGGCTATTACTCGCAGCGATAATCATGGACAATTTCGCCATGAAAAATCCATGTATCAGCATTAAATAAATTTAAAAACTTTGAATTGATTTCAAAGTTTTGTTACAAATCGTTACAATGGTAAAAATCGTTAATTTGGTCTTAAAATGAAACACTTGTTAAAACCAACTACTGAAAAAACCTTAAAATGCAGTTTGCTTGGCGAAAAAAAGAAAATGTGTTAGCTTTGGTAGTTAAAAAGCTTGCGCAACTGAACACTATAAAGCTAGAGAGAATTTAGAAATCATTATTTTTGGTAAGTTAAAAAAATGGAAGTTAAACTATAAACCAAATGTTTCACTCCCATTCATTGTTATCGGTTAAACAATTTGGTGTTTAAGGATCTGCCGTTCGACAAAGAACCAGTTAGAAAAAATGTTGCGCTGAGGGAGAAAAACGAGCGATTCGAGACGGTTTTCTTGAAGGCTTTGATTACTCAGGTCTCAAAGATTTCAAAGAAAATATTAGAAACCTAATTCTGAAAGGTCGAAAAGCTCAGTATCGGTCTCCACAAGTGAAAAACGTTTCTCATAAAAAAGTTTTTTTTTAAAGTGTTCGATCTCGAGTAGTTATTAAATTCATGTGCGAGTTTGACGCGATAAAGTTTCGGAACTTTGTGCAAATGAACTCGGATCTTCTGTTGAAAGGTACGAAAATACGAACAACAGACAATGTTACACAAGAACGAGTGTCGGTTGGGGAATCGTACCCAATTTGTGAACCAGTTTGTGAGCTGGAGTAAAAAACTAGCATCTAGAAACTTCAGGATCATTGATACATTATTTAAAAATTAACTTGACTTTTCTGATGTTTGTAATTTTCCTATAAAATGACTGAAATTCTCTCGAAGTTTTTCATGGCTAGTCAAGAATTTTCCAGGAATGAGATACCCTCAGTTCGTAAGTCTTCAGATTTTTTCAGTGAAGTGAAAAACCATTGTTTTCTAAAGTTTTTTTGGCTTTTCTCGAAAAGTGGCCTATCAAATCTGCAAGGCCCAATTTTTTCCAACTATAACTAATGGTCCTCGTAAAAGTCACATGTTTCTTTTTTGACTGTTTTTTTGGATGTTTTTACACTCTCTCGAAAACAATTATCTCGAATCTAAGATTATAACTTTAACTAAAAATATAGGTTGTAGGGAGTTCCCTGCATAAACGGTTATGCCGAAAATTTTTTGCAAAAAAAGTTATGAATCTCAAAATTTGTTTTTTGACTTTTGACCCTTTTTTACAATCATTCGTTTCTCGCAAACAGCGCTCTCAAATTTGATGTTTTGATTTCAACCGCAAGAATAGAAAGTGAGGAGCGTAACTCTAAGCGATTTTGCTTAAGTTTTTGATCTTTTTTGAGTTTAAAATTTTTTTTTTGGTTTTTCTGGAAAATTGCTCTTCCAAAGCTAAAATTTAGGTTTCAATGGAAGAAATGGCTTGTATATGCTCCACAGCATGAGCAGCATATCCCAAATTTTTGTACATGGAAAGTGATGACACTCAGAAAAATCAAAGTTTTGGTTTTCTGAAGGCTTTTCAAATTTTTGAATTTTCGTCTAGAATTAGTCTGAAAATTTAGTTGGAATAGAGAGACAGTGTGTTAATTAGTCCAAATTTTTATGCTCGAAATTTTATGAACTGAAATGTCGAAATTCTAATTTTTTAAATATTTTTCGGCTTCTCTCGAAAAGTATGCTTTTCTCATATCTGAGTTTTTGATTTCAATCAAATGAACTGGTTGTGAGAAGCTCTTCTGCATAAACTTCTACGCTCAAGTTTTTCTTTCATGCAAAAACTTTGGACCTCAAAAAAAATAAATGTTTTCGACTTTTGACAAATTAAACTTTTTGATTTGTCTCGAAAACTACCATCCCAAAGAGAGATTTTGGCTTCAGTAAAAACTGCATATTGTGATTAGTTTCACGGCCTGGGTGGCTCAGCCCAAATCTATGGATTTGAAATCAATCGAAAAAAGGTTGTGAGCAGATCCCCTGCTCCCCTCTACACAAAAAATCATGGACCTCTGAAAAGCCAATTATTTGGTTTTTTGACCGTTTTTTGATCGTTTTTGACTTTCATCGATAACTAACATCCTAAATATCTAGTTTTGAAGTCAATTGAAAATTTAGGTTGTGAAGAGTTTTCCTGTATAAGCGGCGACTTCAAATTTTCTAACAACAAAATGTTATGGCCCGATGTATTGATTTTTTGGCCGTTTCTTGAATTTTTCTGACTCTTATCGAAAACTAGACAACCGAATCTGATATCAAGAATTTAGTCGTTGCATCAGATTGTGGGAAGCCTCCGTACATAAATGGCGATCCCTTAATGTTTATACGAAAAATTTTATTAATTCTCAAAATTTTCATTCTTATTTTATTCGAGAAACAACTAGGCGTTTGGGTGAAGCCCAATTTTGAACTTTGTGATAAACTATTTCACGCCGCATCAGCACAACAAGACCTAAAATTATTAAACTGGTACCTCCAGCTTTAGCTGTGTCCCTAGTTTAGTATGAACTTTGTCCAATTTGGAGTTCCGAGCGTGAATGAAAAGATCCGAAAACCCAAGAGATTTTGTTCGACTATAGTTTTTGTTCGACCTAAATTGCGACAAAAAACGGACCTCAATCGATTCTTCCGATCAATTAATGAGTCGAACATCATAGCCCTGGGGGGTGGGCTCAAGTTACCTGATGCATTTGAGTGTGCAGTGTCTGCAGTGTTGTGATTGGCCTCCTCCTCCTCCTCCCATAAGGAGCGGAAAGCTATAAGATTATTAGCTTGTGAAGTGATGTCTGTTGTTTGCTTCCACTGAGGCGCACTCTGTTCACATGCTTGGTTCGCAGCCGAGGAGCCGAAAGCTCCCCTTTCTAGAAAACACGCGGCCAAACACTCTCATGTTCGGCTCTTTTCCAGTTTCCCACCCCCTCGTAAAATTAGAAAATTAAGCTGATCAAAGATTGTTCACACGGGATTTTGCATGTAAGAATGTTGTATGAACTTGTTCACCTGTTCACGCTCACACTTTTTTATGCAGTTTATAAGGTCATTTTAAATTGATTTTATATATTTTATTTCTTAAAAATCAAAGGGGAACTGGAAAAGAGCCACATGTTCTGATTCAAACCAAGTTATTTGTTTTTGGCTCGCTTCGGCCGCAACCTCCAGTGTTTTTTCTCGCATTTCAACGTTCAAAGTTTTTTCGTATAAGCCCCCCTCCAAAAAAGTATAGCCCTTTACCTGGCGGCTGCAACGATGAAAAAGTTTGCAATCATTTCTGCTAGCACAACTTCTGATCAGTTAAAGATAAGAATTACTGTTACAAGGACTTAAAATATTCTCAACAGACGCCTAAAAGCGTTATAGACGTTTAAAAAACGTACATTTTACTAGCATCTGTTATGGGTACTATAAATTCACGTTTTGGCGCATTTTTCTCCATTTGTTTGATAATTTTTATTTAATTTTGCTTACAATTTTCGGAGAAATTTTTGTCTCAATTTTCGATAGTTGACATTTTGTTGCAGGTAACTTAGTTTCAAAATGGTCAAGTTTTTTTTTTAATTTTGAAGATTTGCGCACGTGACTCCTTGCCTGGCTATTCGTTTCCGACAGGTTCGCTGTTACCCATCAGCCTCCCCCCCTCAATGGCAACATAATTTGGCTCTTTTTTCAATTCCTCGTTAAAGTTTTTCTGAAATTCAATTTATGAAAGACTAGTTAAAACGGATTATAATCTAAACTGAAATAAGACTGCTCGTATCAGGGTGAAGCCTTGAATGTTCCGACGGCCGCTTAAAGTTTATAGAGGAGTAATAACAATAAAAACTTGAATGTAATAAAAAAAAATGAATTTTTTTTTCAAGTTTGTGATTTTTTGTGAAAACAGTCACCCCACTAGGCATATAAAGTACAAAAAGATAAATTTCGCTCCTTGTAACAAATCAATTATGGTAGAGAAGCTTCTTTAAACCAATTTGGAGAGGTTTCTAAGACTAATTAACTCTCCGCTTATGCAATAATACCGCGAATTTAATTGTTCCAAATTGACCAAGCAGTCTTTAAACCTCATTAATTATACAAAAAAAAATCTCAGGTGATACATCTTTTCAATTGTAAGCTCAGGACAACAAACGTTTTTGAATGATACAAAAAATTCTGTCAAAATGGCTAGCTAAATAGTTGAAATTTCTCTGAAGAAAAAACACCCACCCAGAGCTCAAATAATCCGTAATTTTCGCAATTTTGAAACTAATTGTGTTAGTAGTATTGTACTGTGTCCCAGAACCTAAAGAGAAGGGGGGTCCTTCCTAAGAGGGGGGTATTCCCGTAAAGCAAAATCCTAGGAAAGGGGTCCTTAATTTTCCCGAGGACCCTGATCCTAGGATTTTGTAAAACGAAAGAAATTTTCCACCAAAAAAGCAGAAGACCCTCTACTTAGGGTCTTGCTAAGCTTAGGTTAACAACAAGGGACACTATCAACATTTTTCTATTTCCATTTTTGGTGGTCCTTATTATTGGTTTTGGTTAATTATATGAATCATATTAATTGTTATATTTGTTTCGGGCAAATGAACTTTCGACATAGTTGAAATTTTTTAGTGAAAGATGTATTGACTTTTTTGGTATATCGTAAAACTCACCGGCGATTTGGAAATGTGTCGGTTAGGAAATATTACCCACTTCATGAACCACTTCATGAACCAGCTGGAGTAAAAACTAGCAACTAGAAACTTCATGATCAATCATGCATTATTTAAAATTTGATTTCACATTTCACATTCTCACGAAATTTGTCATGGTTAGTCAGGAGGTTTCCAGGAATGAGATACTCTTATGTCGTAGGTCTTCAAAATTATTGCAGTGAAGTGCAAATCCACTGATTTCTAAAAAAATTTTTGGCGTTTCTCGAAAAGTGCCCTATTTTTTCCTACTGAAATTAATGCTTCTCGTAAAACTCACATCTTTCAATTTTGAGAGTGTTTTGAACGTTTTTTTTTTCTCGAAAACAACTATCTCGAATCTAAGATTGTAACTTGAACCAAAAATATAATTTGTTTGGAATTCCGTGCATAAGTGAATATGCCGGAAAGGTTTTTGCAATTTTTTGATTTTTGACTTTTTATGTTCTCTTTAATTTTTGCGGAAACAACGCTCTCAAATCTGACGTTTTGATTTCAACCGCGAGAATAGAAAGTGAGGAGCATAACTGCTAAACGAAGGGGTCCTTAATTTTTCCGGGGACCCTGATCTTAGGATTTTGTAAAAGAAAGAAATTTTCCACCCAAAAAGCAGAAGACCCTCTACTCAGGGTCTTGCTTAGCTTAGCTTAACAACAAGGGACATTATCAAAACTTTTTCTAATTCCAATTTTTGGCGCCCTAATTATTGTTTCTGGTTAATTATATGAATCAGATTAATTGTTATATTTATTTCGGGCGAATGAACTTTCGACATAGTTGAAATTTTTTAGTGAAAGATGAATTGCCTTTTATGGTATATCGTTAAAATTCACCGGCGATTTTGCCAGCGTAGCTTAAATGTTGGCAGCAGTAGACTAATTCCTAAATTTGAGCTATTTTTTATGATGAAAAGGCAATAAAAGGAAATTACTCTCCAAAGGCGGCGGTCGTTTCTGGACAAAATATACCAAATGATAAAATTGTTGAATTTTGAAAAAAGAAAAAAGAAGTTGAAGGGATTTTGCTGTAGAAAAGTGAAGATAGAGATAATTTGGTGTACTGAAGATATTGATAACGAACAATTACAGTTGAGAGTGTCTTCAACCACGGAAAAATATTCGTTTTTCAAACTCTGTAATGAACGCTCGTGTTTGTCGAAAAGGTAAAGAAAGTTTCAAAGAAAGAACAAGAGTTAAATTTAAAAGGACAGTTTCATTTTTGGGAGCATCAACAAATCACTCGGTGCAATTCTACAAAACAAAAATTTGGAACAGTGAGCGATCTAAAAATAGATTATTATGAAAACTTATTTGACTATTCGTTTGATTTCAAACAATTTGTGTTGAAAAATCATGGAGAGAAAAAGCCATTCATGTTTTAGCAAGCTATCAAAATACAAAAAAACTTCCGGTTGTTTATTTGAAAATTTACCTCTTTCATTCCTCGTTTTGATTGCCGTCGTATTTTCGTCGCGGAGCCAAGTCATGAACGCACTTGCTCTAGACGTAGAGACTTTCTTTCTCTCTGTTCATGGATGGCTACTAAGGCGTTGCTTGTCGCTACGCTCCTCGGGAACGCCTCCGCGGGTGTAGTAACATTTTTTAATACAAAAGAGCAAAAGAAAAACAATATTTAAAACTTGAGATTCTTCTCCATGATGATTTCACAAACAAAGTGTTTGTATCATTTTCGATACAACCATACCCACTTAAATTTATTTCAATGGCTCTAGAAAACTCAGCAGCATTTTCACCATTCAAAATGTTTGTGAAGCGTTCAATTGTTAGGCTAGTAATCATGTCAGGAATTTGAACAAAATTAGTCTGCGAGCCGAAGCAAACTGGAGGCAATCGACTGCAAACTGGAACACCACTAATATCTAGATTGTTGATAGAGTTATAGTTCACAGTTTTTTTCAATTTTTCCATCAGAGGTCCAGACATTTGATACTTGGAGCAACTAAAAATTAAAAATTTGAATGTAGAGAGAAGGCAGAGGACGACGAAGGCTTTTGAAGTCACTTTGTTTAGTGTATTGGTAGACTCTTTTGTAACTTCAACCAGCACATGGTAATGTTTTTCGTTGTCAATCGAGTGATTGCAAAAATCCGATTTATTCGAGTGGGAGGATACCGCATCTCTTGCATTTGAAGCGAAGCCGGAGAAATTGGGTTCATGATTCAAGCTGAAAACTTTGTAATTTTTACGGAATTGTTTGAAATAATCAGGGGATTGCTCATACATTGCTTCAACCATGGCTTTGTAGTTTCAATTAATTAACGAGTTACTAATGTTACCTAACCCGACAGTTATCATCTTTTTTACTTTTGCATTCCTTTCCCGAGCATGAAAACTCTTTAGGTTTGCTTTGTTTTTTTTCTAAAACAAAGCAAATCTAGTTTTTCAGTCACGTTGGATATTTTTCGTCAATCTATTGATTTTTGCGTAGTTGTCCGCCAAGGACTTGAATTCACCGGTTGATAAGTTTTTTCCCCTGTAGATACTTGAAAATTCCCTCTTCGTCTTTTTTTGTACAATTTGATAGTTATATAAGTACGAGTACTCTAACTAAACGTTTACCATTCGAAGATATATCCCAAAAATCATCGAAATAGTCAACATCGGTTTCAAGAGAAGCGTGCATTATAAATAATTTTTAGTGTGGAATGTTGAAGAAGGACTGATAACAGTATACAAAACAGATCATGCGCTCCCAAAATTAAAATGTATATGACAACTTTACGGGCCTGTTAAGCCGTAATGTTAAAACCTAAACATCAAGGATATAATATCGTTAACGATAAACGACAATTTATATGGGTATTCAGTTGCTTTTTCCCCGGGTATACTCTAAAAACGATTGCAGTCATCCATGAACACAGAGAGAGAGAACGCCTCCTCGTCATGACTTGGCTCCCGGACGAAAATACGACGGCAATCAAAACGAGGAATGGACTACAAAAAGTCATATATTGCTACCGTATAGTATATTGTCATAACTTCCTTCCTGATCAACCCATCTACTTTGACAGAATCGAAAAAAATGAACGAGAGTTGCACTATTATTGAGAGCTATCCGGCATTAGTAAAAACTGAGACAAACGACACAATCTCGCTCGAGCAGTCACCCAGAAAAATTCTCTTCGCGTATCATTGGGAGTCAATCCCGTTGTATGAAAATCATCAGCAGAGATGTACTTGTGCTCATGCAGAGAGTGAAGCGATATTCCGACAGCAATGTCTCCCGAGTCGTTTGTTATGGGATCAGTTACAACTCCAGAACAATTATTTCCTATTCAGATGCTTGGACGACAGAGAATGCCGAGACAACTGATCTAGTCACCCCAGATTTAGTTCAAGAAACGCCTCCAAATGCAGCTTTCTATGCCCCAAAAAGGAAAAAATACAGTTTCGAGAGTTATAATAACTTGAACAAACATTTTTCTTTTGTTTCATTTCTTATTCCACAGGTTTCGTATTTTCATTTTTGTTTGTGTTTTTAAACTTGTATCGACATGACCATGTGTATATTGTTTCTCTCAGATTTTATCTCGCCTAGTACAACAATTAATTGCTCTTGAAGTTTTCAGCAAAATGTTAGAACAAAACTTAAAAAAAGTTGAAATCGAGAATAATTTTACGCCAAAAGTGTTGTTTAGGAAAGATTAAGAGGTGAAGAGACATAGCAAAGTCTCAAAAAGATGATGCAATTGCGGTTCACTGAAGAGAAGTGTAGATATTTTTGAGTATTTTGCTTTCTTTTCAAAAGAAAGATAAATGTGGAAGGGTCCAACAGTTTCAAGTTGGTAGTCCAACCATTTTTTGGCTTTTTTTCAAACACTCTCTGATCTCTCTCTCTCTCTATCATAATACTTTGTGTCCGCTGGGTTCAGCCAGGTTTTATGCAAAGTAACAAAGAGTGTTTTAAGCCAAAAATTTGCCTTTTATTACGTTTACATACAATGCTTTGCGTTGTAACTGATATTTTTTGGTAAAAAACGTGAAAAACTGATAATTCATTTTGTTTTTCAAAAATGAACATAACCCTTAACACTGCTCAGAAAATTTTGGCAAGTTGATTGATGTTAGTTTGAATATATTTGGAGACACAAAATTTTTCATCAATTATTTTTTACACAAAAATCAGATGTTCTTAGAAAATTACAATTTTTAAGCGTCTACTCGCATTGATTTGACTATAATCCTTTTTTAATTTCCACGCATGGTTGCCCTAATGTGGTATCAGATAGCTTCTAAAAGTTCATATCACATATTTAAACGAATATAAAATGAGAATTAAAACTTTACGGTAGAAATGACGGAAAAAACTTTTTTACGGTAAAAAATACAGAAAATAATTATGTTTTTTTTTCAAGTTTTGAACACGACCAAAAGAATTGTGCTCGAGATCAAATAATTTTTACTGGTTTCATTTCAATTTTTTTTAGAATTTTTTTTTCGGCAAAATGAAAAAGATGAGGTTTTTCTTTAGTTTGGTAAGAAACCATTATTTTTTCACTTGATTTTCCAAAATGGGAGGCATTCCCGAGGAGCGTAGCAACGAGCAACGTCAGGATAGGTATTGCCCCTTAAATCAAACGGGCATATCTTAGAATTTCGAAGGGCTTGACTTAAAATTTTTCTCGGTACACTGAATCACATGAAATAAACTTTGAATTCGATATCTTGTAAACGTATTCAAATGACAATCTATGCTTATCATGCATCTGCAACTATCGAAATATCCAAGTTGCAAAATTTTTTGCAGTTACTATCCCATATATAACTAAATGATACAGTTTTGGGCTTCATTTTCTGCACAATTTATCTCACATTTTTTTAATTTCTATTTATGCAAACCAAGAAGTCAATTGAAATCATTAAAAAAATACTGTTCCGCAGTTTAAATAAGTCAGAAAACTTTAGGCTCAATATGAATCGTTATAAACTTTAAATACTGTAATTTACTACTGAAATGTTAATTGAAAGTCTAAACCAGTCCCAAAAGTGCCAAATCTTAAAATAAAATTTATCGCTACCCCTTGAAATTAACAGCAAAAATTGAGGCGGTAAATGAATCAGTTTTTGAATATACAAAACCCTTGCACCTGGACGAGGTGAAGAGACATAGACAGTTTAAAAGTGTAATGATCCCTGTTTTTGAAAAACAAATTATTTATTGTCAAAATCACGGTGAAGAATACCTCTCGTTAATAGCTTCTACTTGTCCTTACTTGCAAAACTCTTAGTTTTCAGTCCTAGTCACTTATTGTTTTTGCTTCTTCAAAACCAGTTCTACTTCGATCTTGAAGATTTCCTGAATTACTCAATATCTTCAACATACAATGCTGAACTCTACTTCTATCGCGACACTTGTTCCTTGCCAGCTGTGCGGAAAAACATTGAGCTATAAAAGGAACTTGAGAAGACATGTGCAAAAAAGTTCTCAAGAACCTTCCTCCGCCTCCACCTCAATTTGATTGCGATGATTTTTAGGTAACCTTTCCGGAGACGCCTATCTAAAAGTTTGCAAGCCCGACCCGAAACGCTTAATGGACCGTGAACAGCCGGACCTTGTGCAGCGAATGATATGAGGAGCCCCTCGTCGGTTTACGCGTGACAATTTTACAAAGCAAACAAAAAATATCGATAGTTTTTAGCTCTCAGAACTATTAAGCTACATCCTCAATATTGACACAAACATTTTGTACGGGGGATTATTAATGAAATACTGCCTTTAGCCATACGATTTTTCAATAGTTGAAAAAAAGATTAGAAAACATACTGTTCACCAGCGAAACCTCAGAGTGGGGTTATCTAGTTGAAGTCAATTTGACCCTAGCCGAAGAGCTTCATAACTTATTTGCTGATTACGCTCTTGTTTTTTCTCGTGAAGTAGTGGCATCGGTGCAATGAGCAACGAGCAAGTCGACATCCATGTAAAATTGGAAATCACCACGCTGCCAAAGGTGCCAAAGCTTCTGCAGACTTAACGTCCTAAAGAAGGCTATGTTTTGTCTTACTTTAATCTAAAAATGTACCATAAGTTGTGGTTGAAAATAACTCACCTCGGAAAAGTTCTTCAGTTCCGCCAAAGTCACTGGATGGCACCCTTTGTCGGCCTCAACACCCGCTTGCGTAAGACTGACGTAAACGAATTCCAGGAGAACTTTTACAAACTAATTGTTAATTCAGCATTCGGTAAAAGATTGGAGTCCAAGTTAGAAAGAAAGAAGCTGGAGGTTGTAAGGAATGATAGAGAACTTCTTCAAAAAACAGCTCTGAGTATAATTAAGAGCTTTCATATAATTTACGATCAATTAACCACAATCAGCTTCCACTTAGAAAAATTTTAGGGACAAACCTATGGTAATTGGTGCTACCGTCTTAGACATCGCCAAGCGTTCATGTTTCAATTTGAAGAAAAATGAAAACGAAAAATGAAAACAAAGAAAAATGAAAACGAATCTCATTCTGGAAATATTATACTCCAACATGGATAGTTTTAATTATGCTATAAAAACTGACGACGTTTACCAATTCTTAGAGAAAAAAAAGCTGATTTTGACTTTTCAAATTCTGATTAGGACCATTTCCTGTTCGACGATACCAACAGGAAGTCGTGCTAAATTTTAAAGACGAGACTGGTGGGAAGCCGATCAAAGAATTCATCGTCCTAAAGCCGAAAATTTATTCGGTCCTACCTAATGGTAAACAAAATCCCAACTTAAGCCACCCCTTCATCCCCATTCCTACATTTTTACAGAAAAAAAGTACCACAACCACCACCAACCTCCCTCCCTCCCCCCTTAATTTGGCTGACTTTGGCAACGTTTTACCAAGTGACCCAAATGTTGAAGTATCTGAAAACAAATTTCTTCCCTTTTCCTCTTTTTTAATCATAATTTAGAGTCTTTTGCTCTTTGGTAGAAATGAATGAAACTTTGTTCGGTATAAATTCGTTTGCTGAAATGAATTGAAACTGTCCCCTGCCTTGTAGAAAATCATAATAACTTTCCTTCTGCTGAAAAGGCACCCGAAAATTGAGTGCAAAGGGAATAAAACGGAGTGCACAGCGAGAACTGGTCCAAAAACCCTCAGGGACACAGTATTCACAGGAAAAACAAGGAGAGTGTACAACTATTTATAGTTTCGAAAGGTCACACTCATTTCACAGTGAAACTAAACAAACTTGCTTCATCACAATTCGACTCAGTACGTTTTCTACGTTTCGACGGGATTTCGACAGTTCCCTTTGGCCATAAAACCGCCGAAGAAATGCATTTTTAGAAATATTTACGCGGACATCGAATGTGCCAACTCATACAAGGAAGATGATAACAGCTCGCCCAAATTTCAACTTCCGGATTGGGGATTTTTACAACGTCCCTACTCAGAAACAGAGCTGCGAAAAGAAGAAGCTTCTAGTAGCTGAAACCGTGAACGTCTACTGTAAATAATCCATTTATTTTATCTAAAGCGTCAGAAGAAAGACCATGTTAAAACAGCGAAAAGAAAACCAAAACAATAAATATTTTATTCTGAAACATATATTTTGAGTTGATTTTTACAGCTCGTCCTTTTTTTACTTTAGCTTAAACTTGTTTTGGTTTTTACCAATTTACCGCTAATAAAAAATTCCTATTGGGCTCAGTAACTGTTTCAACATAAATAGCTTCAGGCAAACTAAATAGTTGACGCAAACAAAGTGTTAGTTCAAACAAATGTGTTAAATCATTCGGCTCAGCTTTAATAACAAATTGTAATTAGCATGAAAACTCTTTGACGAAAAAAAGAAAGCCAGGAAATGACATCCACATAAAACTAGGACAAAAACGAAAAATTCAGGATTAAGGACGGTTAAATTTAGTTATTGCGGGAAATGGGACCGCTTTAAAGGCAATTAGAAAGAATTGTTGTAACGGATCCGGGTTGTTAAGCTCAGCTTAACAAGATCCTAGGAAGGGGTTCTTTTACTTTAGGGGTGGTAAAACGTCCATTCACAAAATCCTAGGATAGGGGTCCTCCAAAAAATTAAGGACTCCTTTCCTAGCGCGTTACGTGAGGACCACCCTCCTCCCCCTTAGGAAGGACCCCCCTTAGGATCCGGTACACGATACAATACTACTTGTGTTGTAGTTTTCAGAGGGGGTGAAAACTGGAAAAGAAAGCTCATAGTTTATCTGAATTTTGGGCATACAACAGTATGCGGCTCTTCCCCCCACCTCTCACGAGCTTCAATGTTGTGCCCGGGTCGAGATCCCGCTCAAAAACCGCTCAAAATGTAACAGAGGCTTTCAAAAGTTGAACATGAAGACTAAACGTATTAGCCGTGACCTTTTTAGTCCGCATGGAATTTCAATACAGACGGACAATTTGAACCAAATAATTACCTGTAAGAATTCGCAGGTCCGTGAAAGGAACAATAGCCCTACTTGCACGCAAAAAAAAGAAGGAAAAATTTTCCCTTCAACTCACATGAGCAGTTTTTTTTTGTGGTGACACTAGGTATTTACAAGATAATTTACCAGAATATGTTCGTCATGACCGAATAAGTCCACAGACCATCTTTTGAAACAATTGGACCAGTTCAAAGAAAAAAAAATGCTCCTACTCTTTTTCCCAACCTGAGAACTTTTACAAACAGTTTTTTGTTCACAGCGTACAAAGGATAAAAAGCGTAAGATTGGAAGACATTTGGTCTTCAAACTTACCCTTTTGTAAAACACTCTTATTAGTCCATAAATTTGATATTTATGTGAAAGAGTGAGGGGGAGTGAAGCACCGCCAAAAATTTTTTTTGTAAAATATCGCAAATGGAGGGAAAATGAGAAAAAGCCAAAAAAAACTGTGGTCTCTACCATTTCGTATTTACTGCCAGTTTTTTTATTTTCGAATGTTTTCAATTATCTAAGTACCATAAAAGTTAGCATATGAGCTCATAACTTCAATACATACATAGCTGGCCTTATAGACAACTTCCTGAAAGCGATAGTTTTTCTGTAAAACTTGAAAACTTGAATTATAAGTCAGATGTGTAATATACTAAATGAGTTTTTGCCGAATAGTATAAAATTATATTTAACAGCCCCTTTATCTAATATGACCCCTCCATGCATAAAGACACAGGCAAGAGGGGTTCCAGTACTTCCAAAAACGGATTAAGATTGGTTTCAGTATAAAAAAATACGAAGACTAAGAAGAAAAAACTCAGGTTGATTTGAAGCAAATTGAAATTGATGTGAGCTGATCAAAAAAACATGCTAAAAAAAACTTTCTCATATCGGTCTTATGTTGACGCAAATTCATCTTTTCCAGTTTTCATTTGTCTTTGTTTTTAGGGGATTCTAACAGATTTTTTTGATTTTTTCTTTCGCATTTGTTGAAGTGGGTTTGGCATTTATTTTTGCCCAAACTTTTTCTTTTTTTTTATCTTTGACCCTCGCTATGAAAATATCGTAGTGTCTGATAACATTTTGAAAAAAATTTTAAGTTTTTCAGCGTTTCGCTGCATATTTTTGAGCTCAAAATTTTGAATTGACTGTTCTCTCGATTTGTTACATGGGTTTTTGCTCTAATTCTGATTTAAATAGATGGTTTTTGACAATGTTATTGCAAGTTTTTGAGCTCGGAATCTGATTTACTAATCGACATTTGATTTTAAACATAGGTTACAGCCAAAATCTGATTAATGTTGATATGATTTCTTTGATTCAATTGCACTCTTTTTTATCTTGAAACTTGTTTTATATTGATCATTTTGTTTGATTGATGATTTAAATGGACTGATGCTTTTTTATTGAATTAAATGCAAAATTTTGAGCACAAAGTTTGATTGTTATTGGACAGTTTGTTCATTGTATGCATAAATTTTTGCTCAAAGTCAGGTTTAAACTGACGGTTTTCTCTGATTTCATTGCATAATTTTGAGTTTGCAGCCTGATTTATAATAAATAATAATCTGTTCCTGCAATTCGCAAAGGAGCTAGCAGTACGCCTGAACATTCCTATTGAGGATAGCCCGTTTATATTATCTCCCCACATTCCAAACTGTTATTTTGTTGAGTGAAGCTCTTTTTTGCGACTCGAAGCCATTTTTTTGCGTCTAGAACTTTCACGTGGTACCACTATTGCAGCCGAAATTAGTCAGGCTGTGATAGACCTGAAGCTAGAGGTCAAGTAACAGCTCATCCTCTCAGACTAACAATGCCATGTCATGGGGTCGAATTTAAGATCTGACAATTTCAAAGTGAACGCCTTACCACTATGCTAAGTTTCCTCTATACCATTTATATAGACCATTTGCCTGATTTCTTACATAGATTTTGCTTGAATTCTGATTTTCATTGATAATACTGATAAAAAAATTAATTAATAGTCTTAATATTAATAATATAATATAAAATATTATTGTCATGGTTTTAAATAAAATGTTGTATACCAAATTTTAGCAAAAAATTGACTTCAATTGTTTTAAAATATAATTTTTAGACAATAAAAGTGATCAAGAGCCGTTCAAAATGAATTCATATGCATTTTAGCGAGATTCAGATGGATTTAAGTAAGATTTGGATGAATTTAGGGGAATATGATTCCTTATTTTTACATGTTTAATTGATTTAGATTGATTTAAAGTCAATTTAAATGGACCCAAAATCATTTTTGTCAGTGCGGGTTATGTAGCGATGAAATCAAAGCTTCTTGTATACTTGCTGTCGGAAAAGCACGATGAGAAACTAAAACAAGCAGTTATCGATCTGTAGATAGCAACTGGTTTTATAATTGAAATTACCACCTGGCATGAAACTGTTTAATCAAGCCGATTGTCAGATTTTGGCATGTACTTACAGAGCTTCGAGCTTTTCTCTCTCGGCACAATATTATGCACTCAAAATCAAAAATTAAGCTCAGAAATAATGAATGACAATTTTGAATTGCTTCAAAAACAGCAGAAAAAATACAATCGTCTCTCTGTTTAACTCATAATAACGTGCATGCGCAAATATATTTGTTTATATGCAAAAAGTTCATTTTTAACTGCATTTAAAAGTGTATTTTGATGTTGTTTTGTTAGTACATCAATTTGTCGCCCCTGGTTTTCAAAAAAAGAGAAACATTTTTTGCTTCAATTGGTATTGATTTTATATTCATTTCAATTCATACGATTGAAACATCGTTATATCTGTTTGGAAAAGCTGAGCTTATGAACAAAATTGTGTCAAAATAGTGTTTGAAAACAGACCAGAAATTGAAACAAGTAAATTTATCATAAATTGATTGCACTTGACATAAAGAAGTGGTTATTTGGACAATGGGGGATCCGAATGACATGGACACATACCTCATCCCTTCGGAAGCAGGTTCGTCTTCCATTTACACTGAAATCATCTTTGTTCAACACTTTATCTCATAATCTGCCTTAACTTCGGGTGGTTGCAAGAAAGCTGGCGCAAACGATGCTAACTTTCCATTAACCTGGTCAAGATTTTGAATATTTACGTCCAGAGAAAAAGTGGGAATAATTTGAATTTTCTATGCATTCCCAACAGTTATCAAAGTTTTTATTGGAAAAGCAGAAAACAATCCATGGACAATCGGATTAGTCCCAGCTTGAGAAAACGGTTCGATGTTTCCGATTCATGCATGGATTGTTGTCTCATGATTCAATTTCTTCGAACCAAGTTTAGGTATAGTCAGAAGATTAATTTAAGGATTTGGTTGCGAAATATCACATTTTTCCAGTTGCCATAATTAGTAAATTGTACCTATTTTGTAATTATGTAGTTTTTGTGTAGCGAGTTACGAAGGTAGTTAAGAATGGGCGTGAAAACCAGGTTGTTCCCATTGCCACTTCTTTGATTTCCTCTCAATCAGTTTCCTCCGTTTATCCTTTTTAGACTATTCCCCGGTTGAGGTAATCGACTTATGTTTCGACTTTGAAGGTCGAGCAAGTGCAGTTTTGCCACTGAAATTCCGCGGTCGAGAACTAATTTTAAGTCGAGCACAAAATCCAAACATACCCAATCTATGACATCCTTATGCAATTTTGAATAATTTGAGCGACGTTGTCATATATATCGCTTGCTGATGATTCATTTGTTGTTAAATCATTACCATGATAATTTGAAAATATTGCATTAGCGGCTTTTACACAAAACAAATTTGTATAGACGAACTGAAACTTGAGCCTTTGAAAGGGCAAAATTAGCGGAAGTTTTGGAAACTCCACTAAGACCGAGGCTCCAATTTCCTAGGCTCCGCTGTATCAAAAACTCAAAGTTTCTAACTGGCATCTATCTCATTGTTTTGGTTCAAATAGTCAGTTATATGAAGTAAAGTTTCTAAGTAGCTTTCTACTCTAAAACTTCTACTCGCTTTTCTACTATGTAGTAAAATCTAATATTATTTTGTACTAGTGGTATACCCTCAAGCTAGAAGTATTTTTGAGAGCTGGCTCGCAAATAACTTCCAGACTGTCAATTCGAAATGTTTCAAAAGATTATGTTTCAGAAGCATGTTTGTTGTAGCAAAGAAAAAGATTATGTTGTCGATTTCTCAATACAAAAGTGCGCCTAAAAACTGATCTAAGCAGTGGTATAGAAAAAAATTTGGCTTGATTGCAGTTTTTTCTACCGCGGGAGCTCTTGATCTGGAAAATCCTATAAATATCCCAAGTGACTTTTTCTTGATGTAAAACTTGCAGTAGCATCTCGCAATTAATAAAATAAGCTTTTGAGGCTTAAGACTTTTGCTTCGAGTTTTCAAAAGCATGCTTGTTGAAGCAGGGAAAAAATTATGAAGACATAAAATCCCACTTTTTAGACATGTAGTCGGAAATATGCAGATTCTGGGATATTTTAAACAGAATTCATACAAGAAAAAAAATCATTTTTCCTCTTTATAATTTTTTTGGAACATTATAACCAATTACGTTGAGCTTTATAAAAATGCTTATATTATCATACAATCATTTTTTTTACTGATAGGAAGTCAATTATATATCTATTACGGTATAAAAGTCAATTACAATCTAGTGTAAACGTAATTTTTCTAATGCAGTTGTGTTGTGATATACTTATTTAAATGAAAAAAATTATTGTTTATTTGATTTTTTAATCTTATCCTAAAAAAGCAAAAAAAAAAAGCAGAGTGCAGAGTTTTTAAATTGTTTGAGATCATCTGTCGCTTTTTGTTCCGACCATTGAAAACGGGGAGGATTTTTGGATTCGGGCTTGGTTTAGTTTTTTTTTTGTTTTCCACGCAAAATCAGCTACCACAAATAATCATCGTACAGGGTAGAGTGATATATCACAATAAAGCCCTCCAATTGAGAAAAACCGGTTTGAAATTTTTGATTTTTGGTTTTATTTTCGAGCTGATTAGTAGGGTAGTTAGTAATTGCAATAGCATAATTTAGCCTAATTTAAGTCTTGAAAACATAGTTTTACTTAAGTAAAGGCAGTTTTCCGGAGTTTTTTGTGCAATTTTGGAAATGAAAAATTTGAAAATTGTTTTTTATTTTTCTGATCATATTTTTTCAAAAATTGTTTCCCAATTGATATATTTTACTATGACTCTCAAAGTTGCCTAAGTTCTCATTTTTCGTTCAGATTTTTGTATCACAACACTCAGAAAAAAAACGACACCAATTTGAGAAAACCTTTTTTTTTTTTTTTAAAATTGGTCGGAACATTCTGTGCTACTTGCACAGTACACAGAAACCGGCTATCCTTGTTTTGTTCTGCTAACATGTCCACGATTGAATATTGCAAATTTTTTCGTGACCAGTTTTTAATTTTCTGCAATGCTTGCCAAAATTTTGCAGGATTTTAACGGGTTTTTGCACATACATTTCCAGCTGTTTCGACCAATTTCTAAAACAACCCGGGTTGACCAAAATTTCTAGTCAAACAATATTTACGTATGAGAAACATTTTTATCCCACAAATTCTTACAGCTCCAAGCACAAAAAATATATATATTTAAACTCTATGACAATCTTTTTTATTTTGAAGTTGTATCATAAGCAATTTTTCAAACATGAAAAATGTATTACAAGCTGTTTTTTGTTTTATTACAAGCTGTAGCAACTCTTGTCAAAGGATTTTTTCTTCTAGATTTTTTCAAGTTTTGAACAAAAGCAATTACTAAATTAAGCTTGTGAGGTTTAAAACTCTTGCTTCGAGTTTTCAAAAGCATGCTTGTTGAAGCAGGGAAAAAAATTATGAAGACAGAAAATCCCACTTTTTAGACATGTAGTCGGAAATATGCAGATTCTGGGATATTTTAAACAGAATTCATACAGCAAAAAAAATCATTTTTTCTCTTTATAATTTTGTTTGGATTATTTTAACCAATTACGTTGAGCTTTATAAAAATGATTATATTATCATACAATCATTTTTTCTCTTTATAATTTTGTTTGGATTATTTTAACCAATTACGTTGAGCTTTATAAAAATGCTTATATTATCATACAATCATTTTTTTTACTGATAGGAAGTCAATTATATATCTATTACGGTATAAAAGTCAATTACAATCTAGTGTGATGGTAATTTTTCTAACGCAGTTGTGTTGTAATATACTTATTTAAATGAAAAAAATTATCGTTAATTTGATTTTTTAATCTTATCCTAAAAAAGCAAAAAAAAGCAGAGTGCAGAGTTTTTAAATTGTTTGAGATCATCTGTCGCTTTTTGTTCCGACCATTGAAAACGGGGAGGATTTTTGTATTCGGGCTTGGTTTAGTTTTTTTCTGTTTTCCACGCAAAATCAGCTACCACAAATAATCATCGTACAGGGTAGAGTGATATATCACAATAAAGCCCTCCAATTGAGAAAAACCGGTTTGAAATTTTTGATTTTTGGTTTTATTTTCGAGCTGATTAGTAAGGTTGTTAGTAATTGCAATAGCATGTTTTAGCCTAATTTAAGTCTTGAAAACATAGTTTTACTCAAGTAAAGGCAGTTTTCCGGAGTTTTTTGTGCAATTTTGGAAATGAAAAATTTGAAAATTGTTTTTTATTTTTCTGATCATATTTTTTCAAAAATTGTTTCCCAATTGATATATTTTACTATGACTCTCAAATTTGCCTAAGTTCTCATTTTTCGTTCAGATTTTTGTATCACAACACTCAGAAAAAAAACGACACCAATTTGAGAAAACCTTTTTTTTTTTTTTTAAAAATTGGTCGGAACATTCTGTGCTACTTGCACAGTACACAGAAACCGGCTATCCTTGTTTTGTTCTGCTAACATGTCCACGATTGAATATTGCAAATTTTTTCGTGACCAGTTTTTAATTTTCTGCAATGCTTGCCAAAATTTTGCAGGATTTTAACGGGTTTTTGCACATACATTTCCAGCTGTTTCGACCAATTTCTAAAACAACCCGGGTTGACCAAAACTTCTAGTCAAACAATATTTACGTATGAGAAACATTTTTATCCCACAAATTCTTACAGCTCCAAGCACAAAAAATATATATATTTAAACTCTATGACAATCTTTTTTATTTTGAAGTTGTATCATAAGCAATTTTTCAAACATGAAAAATGTATTACAAGCTGTTTTTTGTTTTATTACAAGCTGTAGCAACTCTTGTCAAAGGATTTTTTCTTCTAGACTTTTTCAAGTTTTGAACAAAAGCAATTACTAAATTAAGCTTCTGAGGTTTAAAACTCTTGCTTCGAGTTTTCAAAAGCATGTTAGTTGAAGCAGGGAAAAAGATTATGTAGACAAGCATTTTTAAAATAATTTGAGAAGAGATGCTACTGCAAACTTTACATCAAGTAATAGTCATTTGAGAAGAGTTGCTACTGCAAACCATGAGCTTCGTGAGATATTTTAGAATTTTTTTGATCAAGAGCTCCCGCGGTGGAAAAAGTTACAATCAAATCAAAATTTTTTCAATACCACTGCGTAGAACAGTATTTAAACGCACTTTTCTTTTAAAAAAGTGACCAAAAATTGGCTTATTTCATTAGAACTATTGATTTTTCCTGCAAAATTTTCTTTTACTTTTGGTTTGAATAGTTTCTTCACAGTAGAAACATCAGCACTAAAAGTGAATTGAAAGGTCGCATGAAAGTTTTATCTACAATTTACCTATTTTGCTTCAGCGAGATAATATGTCTCTAACTATCGAATCGATTAATGGAGTCTAAAATGCAATCGGTAACAGTTAAACTGAAATAAAATAAAATCAATTATTTGGCGTTTAAAAAGGTTTTTTGTATCACAGCTGCAAATTTACTTGCGATAGTTGAATGCAAGGTTAGTTTTACTGATTGCGAGCACGTTGAAACTCTTGTCCTGGAAATAATGATGCCTTCCTTTGAACAACAGGATTGAAAGAGGTTGAGTTTGATGATGTCCCAACTACACTCGGAGGCAGCAGACGTGCTTCCACCCGACCAGGGACAAGACAAGGGGAGGGTGAGGTGGAGGGGGAGGGGGAGGGAGAGGAGGATGATGCCCCCCATTTGGACGAGTATCTGCTGTTGAAGTTGGCCAAGGGGGGCGAGTGGAGCAGCATGTTCAAGTATCTCCCCATTGTCCAGATGCACGATCCAGCACTCAGAACCCAGGACAAGGTATAGACACAAATGTTTAGTTTAGTTCCCTTTCTAGTTTTTTTTTACACAATCGATCTAATAGTTATAACTTTCAACCCGCCCATCTCTTGAAGTGTTTTACCAATTAGCGACAGTTTTTCGGAAAAATATCACATAAGGTGTTACCAGCGTGTCTGAACAAAATGGCACTTGAGAACTTTTTTTAAAGATTTGCTAAGGCAGAAAAAGGCGAAAGCAGGTAAAAGATTGAAGGCTTTTTTAACTTGCACGCTCTTATGCTTACAGACATAACAAATGGCTCTGATTTTTCTGCATAGAACTCTTCATACATACGACAGATGTTTATGATTTTTCTGCGCAGAACTCTTTACACATATGAGATAGATGACTATAGTTTTTCTGTGTAGAACTCTTTACACATATGATAGATGACTATGGTTTTTCTTTGCAGAATTCTTTACACATATAATAGATGACTAGCGTTTTTCTGTGAAGAACTCTTTACACATATGATAAATATCTAGGGTTTTTCTGTGCAGAACTCTTTACACATATAATAGATGACTAGCGTTTTTCTGTGCAGAACTCTTTACACATATGATAGATGACTATGGTTTTTCTTTGCAGAACTCTGGGTGGACCGTGCTGTTCTACGTGGTGGCCAGCAGTCAAGTGGAGATTTTCTTCCGTCTGGTGGAGTCCGGCGCAGACATTCTACACAGGGCACATGTAAGTATAAATATTCAGGGCTAATCTGTTCACTAAGAGAAGTGAGCGCCCTCATTAGTAGAAAAGGAAATCAGTAGTTTTTGAGATAATATTTTAACGCATGGTGATTAACATGTCAAGTTTTTGAGTATTACAAAGGTCAAATTACGACGCCAAACTCGGATTATTTGGTAATGTTGTGGATTTCATGTACATAGTGAAATCAGTACATAGAAACCATGGGAGGCGAGGCAAACTTATTCTTGTGCTCTGCTATAAAACCGAGCTTGGGATTGTATAATGTAAAAAATATATCATGTTTTTTTTTCAAATATGCACCAAGCCAATACAGGCATTACAAACGAAACCTTATTTTGAGTATAAGTTGTCTGATACAAGACGGAAACATGAAAACAAAGAATTACATGTAGATTTTGTCCGCTGTTTGACATGAATTTGTGTCGAATAAAATGCAGCCACCATCCCTTGTATCTCCTAATGTGTGGGTCTTTGTTGTTGTGTTCTTTGTGTAGGACGGTAGGTCCATCTGCCACGTGGCCGCCCAGTTCGCCTCCTATGACATGAATGTGTCAGTTGTGAATCAGTTCAGACCCAAACAACTCATGCTTCCCACACATGTGAGTACACACATCACTATATCACCACTATATTGTACTTGCATATCACATTTAGACTGTACCCTCCGATTGACATTGCTTTTCTATTTTCTCATTGCCCTCTTTCAACGCCACAAACGCTTACCAAACCGTATACTTTAGTAGGGGGCGCCTTTGGCGGGGGGGGGGGTTCGGACGCCCCCGACCTTCCTCAGCGATTCGACCCCCTCACCAACAAAAGGTCCCCACTTTGGTATTTTTTCATGGCATTTCATGATTATCGGCCGACTAACCCTAAAACGCCAATATATACTAATTTTGAAGGGGAGCGCGCACCAAACAAAATTCTAAACTCTTACAGAATGGAAAGGCTTGAATGAGAATTTTCGTGGTAAAACCAAACACAAAATAAAGCTAACCTTTATCTACTGCCTTGTCAGTGCTGAATGGAGGGAAACAAAAAATCTTGGGGCTGTTCTCATTCATAGAAAACCCAAGTTATTGAAATTTTCATCATTCAAAATAAATCTGTGACCCATCCCACTATTTGATGCTGTCGTGACATGTGTGACCTGTCTGATCCAGGGTCTGGACTTGACCCCTATGCACTATGCGTGTGTGCGGGTGGGCTTAGGACTGGACATCTGCCGTCTCTACTTCCGGGCAGGCAAACAACACAGACTCACGGAAGACGCTGTAAGTTGACTATTTACTCCAGTTCAACTACTTTTTTTTCATTTGAAAGGATTTGTGATTACCGTTTTGCCTCTCGAATTGTTCGCGATAAAAAATTTTAAAACAATTCTGGAAAAAAATTAGCAACTGGGTTTTTGGTTAGATGTTAATTTCTTTGCAGGACACCAAAAACACTGGGTGACCTTTTGACCCACAATTTTTAAGATGTCGGAAAAACTGTTCTATTTATATTTTCGATAACTTTCGTAAAACAAAGCATAGAACAGTTTCAAAAGAGATCAACTAATATCAACCTATCTAGACAAACTGATTATAGTAATTTGAATGTAATTCTTCGAATAAATTATTTTCAGAGTGGCTCCATCCCCCTGATGATTGCAGCCCAGGTGGAGAACCTGGCCCTGTGCAGGGAACTGTTGATGATCTACGCCACAGACCAAGTCACGGCTCAGAACAAGGCAAGTAGAGAGTGTCTGTCTCATAGTCTCAATTCCAGTTCCTTCGTAGTAGTTCAATCGTGCATTAAACACAGTGCGTTAGTGGTTCAATAATGCGTTAGTGGTATATTCCCGGGACGAGGTGCTCGGTTTTTGTTTCTCGAATTTCTCGACCAGAAATTGGTATGTTTTGACCGTCTCGACCAAATTTGGGTATGTTTCGACTATCCCGACTTTCTCGACCGACATATTTAAAACTTTGTTTGTTCGACCCCGCATAGATAAGTTCGACTGTTCTCGACCTATGTTTCGACTTTCTTGACCAAAATCGGGTATGCTTCGACTTTGTTTGACCCAGTTCAGATATGTTTCGACTTTCTCGATTATCTCGATCGACATGTTTTCAAGTTTTGTTTGTTCGACACCCCGCATTGATATGTTTCGACTGTTCTCGACCTATTTTTCGACTTTCTCCGACAAAATTGGGTACGTTTTGACATTATCGACCTCTGTTTCGACTGTGCTCGACCTATTTTTTGACTTTCTCGACCAAAATTAGGTACTTTTTGTTTTTTATTGACCTATGATTTGAAGGTTTCGACCTATGTTTCGGCTTTCTTGACCATAAATGGGCACATTTAGACTTTCTCGACAAAAACTGGGTGTGTTCGACTGTGCTTGACTTATGCTTCGACCCTGCTCGACTTATGTTTTGAACTTGCTCGACCCATGTTTCGACTTTCTCGAAAAAAAGTTGGGTATGTTTCGAATTTCTCGTCGTATGTTTCGACTTTCTCGACCAATGTTTCGAATTTCTCGACCAAAACTAGTATGTTTTGACTTTCTTGACCTATGTTTTGATTGTCTCGTCCTATTTTTTGACTTTCCTGACCAAAAATGGGCATTTTTTGACATTCTCGACCAATGGTTTAACTTAGGTTTAACTTCTCGACCCAATTAGGTATGTTTCGACTTTGTTCAACCCAGTTCCGATATGTTTCGACTTTCTTGACTTTCTGGGCCAACATATATTTTGAAACTATGTTTGTTTGACCCCGCATAGATATGTTTCGACTGTGCTCAATCTATGTTTCGACTTTCTCGACCAAAATCGCGTATGTTTCGACTGTGCTCGACCTATGTTTCGACCCTGCTCGACCTATGTTTGGACCCTGCTCGACCTATGTTTCGACCCAGCTCGACCTATGTTTCGAATGTGCTCGGCCTATATATCGACTTTCTCGACCGAAATTGGGTATGCTTTGACTTTTTCGACCTATGTTTCGACTTTCTCGACCAAAATTGGATATGTTTTGACTTTCTCAGCCTATGTTTTGAGTTTCTCGACCGAAAAATGGCAAGTTTTGAATTTTTCGACCACAATCGGGTGTCTCGACAAAGAATCGGGTATGTCTTTCAAAGTTGAGACATAAGTCGAGCACCTCGACGCGGGTTTGACTACATACCTGATTGTTTTCTTTCCTTGAAGGCGTTATCTTTTATTTGTCCGCATTTTACCAGATCCAAAAACATGAATTTATTTATATCAAGAAATGTGGTGTTAAAAAGAAAAAACGTGTTTAGTCAGACTTTCGAATTTTTACTGTTAAATTCCAGGTCAAAATAAAAAAGTTCAGAAAGCAACAATCTTAAAGCGTTGTAGTTAAATCAGTGACAGATTTCTGAGAAGATCCAAACAGTTTTCAAAGACAGTCAGTCCCTTGAAAACTTTTTTCTTCAAAAGTATGACCCAAATTTTCTACTTCAGCCCAAATAAGATCTTATTTAAATATTTACAAAATCCATTTTTGATCAGTTATTCAGCTGTTACCTGTTATTTAACCCCCTCGCTAAAACTTTTTAACTCGCATCTGAAAAAAGTAACCAATAAGAGTAGTATGGTTTTTTACTGTGTTGTGTTTTAGCTATCCGGGGACACTGTGTTACACATTGCGTGTAGAAGCAGACAGATGGATTTGGTGAGACTCTTCTGCGATCAGGGAGCTCCCATCGACGCCCAAAATGTAAGCACTCACTCAACTTGGCCTTGCTTAGTTTTAATTTTTTTTTCAGAAAATTTTAGATTAATCTTCAATATGACTCGTATTGAAGATTAATCTAAGATTTTTTGGAAAAAGTAAGAAAAGCGATTTTCATTTCAAGATTTTCCAAGATTTAAAAAAAAGAAATCGGCCTTCTCATAAAAAAAGGCCAAAAATTGTTTTTGAAATCTTGGAAAAACTTGAAAGTAAAATCTCCCATCTTCTTCGCAAATCGTCAAAAAAGTTCTTATAAAAATCTTTGCTATCTTTGTGTTTTCTTCAAGAAACTTTTGAGATCATTCAAGATTCTTTGGCACAAAATTGTCAAGACAGCCAAGATTTTCTCTAAGATTTAACAAAGAACCTTCAAAATTTTTCAAAGATTGATGGACTTGCCAACTCCATTACTTTTGCTGTCATTTCTTTGAATGAACAAATGTGTGGATAATAGTTCTGAAAAAGTAGTTTTCAATTCAAAAAACCCAGATTTATGATTTCTAAAGTTTGGTGCTGAAGATGGTATAAGTAAGCAAAGTATGTTCAAAAACTGTGCCGACACGAACTGTGTTGCTGATGCTGTTGTTGTTGTTGTTTGTGGTTATGCTCATAGAGCTCGTTGCATGTGACTTCTCGTTATCATCTCGGAACTGTCTATTGTAAATTTTTGTAAAAAGTATTAGTAATTGTGAATTTTTATTATTGCTATAAGTTGTTTAAATAATAATCAAGTCTATTCCTTTCTTGAACAGAAATTTGTTATGAATAAAGCAAGAGCTATACCTATTTCAGTAATAATGTGTATGTCCTTCTGTGTTGTGACTAGAACGAGGGCCATACAGCACTGCACGTGGCCGCCTGGGAGGGCCATGAGGAGATCATCCGCTACTTCCAGCAGAAAGGAGCCAGTGCCCACATATTCGACAAGGTCAGTTCATCGTCACCAAAATGCAACAATTAAGACCCAAGCGGGTTATTAGAGTTTTAACCACTTTTCACACTTTTTAAAATCCAAAACTTCACATTTATCTACACATTTAATTTGAGAAATACTTAATCGAATGAAAAAAAAAGTCGATTAGATTAATTTTTTTTCATTTGCAATTTCTAAAGTTTCCATACACTTTAATTGTTAATGAAAAAAAGTGCGACACTATATTTGAATTAATGTAATTTCACAAATTTAAAGTATTTTCCATTTCTTGGTATTTCTATTAGCTTATTTTTCTTTGTATTTCTATGTATTTCTTCTAAGTATTTCTCAAAATATGTTTCCTAATTTTAAAGATGACTGCTCGGAACGCTGAAAAGACATTAAATTACAATTTTTCTTTTTAAGAAAACTTTTCAATTATTACTCATTTTTAAGGAGGGAGCCTATAAAAATCAAAAACTATGGTTTGCGGTAGATTTTTATACATAGGCGTCTGTTACTCCCTGTTACCCAGACAGAAAATTTTCTTGGATTGATTTATTTACATTTCAAGTTTTTAAGATTTTGGATGGTTTTCACTACACTGCGGCAGTCCTTTTGAATTGGTTTTGTTAATTGTTAGGCAAAAGTGTCAATTTTTGTTTCAGTTAAAATCCTTTGATGTCCATTCCAAATCATATTTATCATAATTTTTTCAGGCTAATTTTTTCCAAATCATATTTATCATAATTTTATTATAATTTTCTTATCTATGTGAACTGAAAACAATGTGTCATTGCCAATTTTAAATAAATTCGTTAAACCATTTTTAAAATTTGCTGAAAAAATTGGAAGAGGGAAAAAACGAAAAGCTAAGAACACACAGGAAGATTAAAGGTACTTTTTTGATCCGACTTTCATAACAAAAGATACGGAATATTTGTGCTCGGTGTGGGTGTTTTTTTCTTCAGACAAATTTCGACTTTTTAACTAGCCATTTTTGACGGAACTTTTTCACATCATTCAAAATTTATTGTCGTTCTGAGCTTAAATTTGAAAAAATATTTCACCTGGGATCTTTTTTCGTAACGTTATATGGGTTTAAAGGTTGCCATTTCGGCCAATTTGGGACAATTAATACGCGATATATTTCGCACTATTTACGCGCAATTGGAAATTTATTCCGTCTTAGAAATTGTTCCAAAGTGGTTGAAGGAAGCTTACTATAAAAGTTATTAATAAAAATATGAACAAGACTGCTCGTATCAGGGCGAAGCCCTGAGTGTTCCGACTGCCTTTTAAGGTTTATGGAGCAGTAATAACATTTAAAAAATTCACTGAAATAAAACAAAATGAAAAAAAAAAATTTCTAAAAATTGAAATTTTTAAATGAAAATCATCCCCCCACACGCCATACTAAGTACAAAAGGATAGATTTCGCTCCTTGTAACAAATAAATTATGGCAAATAAGCTTCTTGTAACCGATTTGGAACAATTTCAAAGACGGATTAACTCTCCGCTTACGCGTTAATAGCGCGAAATATATCGCGCGTTAATTGTACCAAATTGGCCGAAATGGCAATCTTTAAACCCCCGTTACTTCACGAAAAATGATCACAGGTAACATATCTTTTCATATTTGAGCTCAGGACAACAATAACTTTCGAATGATATTAAAAAATTCAGTCAAAAATGGCTACTTAAAAAGTCGAAATTTGTCTGAAAAAAAAAAACCACCCCGAGCACAAATATTCCATTACTTTCGTATCGAAAGTCGGAACAATAAAAGCGGTCTGAGAACCGAGCAGTTACAAACGCTTTCCTCTGGACTGAAAAAATTCACCGAGTCCTTATTGGTCAGTGTGATTGTTCTTATAACCTCTATTGAAAAATCATCGCATCAATTGTTCCCATACTGTTTCGAATACCAGAGTGTTCTTTTGCAAACAACTTAAGCCTGCTATTGAAATAAAATATACTTCTTTTATGCATGCAATAATACTTGAAGCAGTGAAATAGGCAAAGATAATTCATTGGATTAGAAAGTTCTACTTTCTTAAGCAATGAGATAAGTTTTGCAATTTTCAAGCAATCGGGAAGATTACCGATGAAAAGTTTTGTAAGCAAGGGTGTGCTACAGCCCATTTAACTTGTTTTAAACTTAAATGTTTACACTATAAAAATTCAAACTAAATTTAGTTTTAGTCGAATTCAAACTCTTAAAATTTTTCTGCTCGCCTGTTTCATTGAGTGAATCTGTTGATTTAATTTCGGCTTTTCATTTCAGTTAGACATTTCAAATTATAATTCAACTAGGCAAGACCTAAATCTTGACATTTCTGACCTAAAGTGATATAAAGTCCATTTTTGAACCATTATTTGCTTTCTTCTTTGATGGGAAATTCTCTCCCCACTGTGATTCGATGCATCATGTGTGTTGAGTGTGAGCAGTGGCGGGTCAAGTTTTTTTCGATGGGTGTGGATTTTCAAAAAGTTTTCAAAAATCTTATCGAAGCTTTTCAGGTTGACCAAAATGATTTTCTGAGCTCTCCCAAATAACTGTAAAGACGCCCTTATAATCACTATATAGAGGCTAATATAGGGGCTTTTAGCGCCGCGGGCAACTTTTTGAAAAAACTGGCCAAAAAACTCGTTTTTAACCATATTTTGGATTTTCTACCTCATTTTTTTGGCGCGCACCTTTCTTCAAAGTTAATATACATTGGCTCCATTAGAAAATTTTAGTGTAAGTGAGCCCAAATCGGATGTCCTAAAATAGTAGCAAAGGGGATCGTTTGGGTCGGCAATGCAGACCCCCTTCTATATCCGCTTCTGAGTATGAGTAGGTTTATGTTGTGTGTTTTAGATGGACAGGAGTGCCCTGCACATAGCAGCAGAGAGGGGTCACACGGGGGTGGTGGAGATACTCATCGACAGGTTCCATGCTTCCATCGCCGCCAGGACTAAGGTACTCCACTCCATTCACACACTCACACTTCACTATTGTAAATGTACTTTATACTACTATGGTGGTTTCATCATGTCGCAACCAAAGAAAAGCTACATGAATGACAATGTTGTAAGATATAATAAATCATTGGCTGCACACCAAGCACTTCAGCGGCTCCAATTATTTGTCCACAACCTTCATTACACGTAGTGAAAGCTTGCAGACTTGAGGCGATTGAGTATAGATAGATATCTAAGGTCTAAAATAATTGTATTATGTCATATGTTTTGTAATTCGCACCTGTGGAGTGTAGGACGGGAGCACCCTGCTGCACATCTCCTCCCACTGTGGCCACCCGGACACTGCCCTCATGTTCCTCAAGAAGGGGGTCCCTCTAAGGATGCCCAACAAGGTATGCATTTACACACACATACACGTAGATAGTCTCAACACGTCTAGTTATTCTGAAAGAGGAAGACAAACTACAGTATCTGCCCATAAGCTGATGTCAAACGCCAGTATTCATCGAAATAAGATTTAGAGATCAAAAAGCAGATTGCAATGGGGTAGTAGATTGCAACAACTAACTTCCCTAGGTGGGGTCCAATTGTCTGCACGAAGCAGCCACTCAGGGTCACGTGGCAGTCGTCAGGAGTCTCTGCGAGGCGGGGGCGGAGGCCAACACTACCAACAAACTAGGTTACTTATATATAATTATAACTAGTCCAGTTAATCTAATAATTATAATCAGATTTTCTACATTTGGACGAAGATTTTAGAGCTAGGCTCGAATTTTCTATTTTCGATATTTGTTGTTTCGTTTGTGGACGACAAAAACATTCAGTTATTATAATAAGTATACTAAAAAATATTGAGACAATGTAGTGTTTTAACATCATTGTTCCAGGCCACACCCCCCTGCACTTGGCGGTGGAGGGGTGTAAGCCGATGGTGGTGCAGACACTGCTGGGATTTGGGGCGGATGTCCAACTGGCGGCTGGCGACTCACTCCAGACACCTCTGCACATGGCCGCCAAGGTTTGGTCACATTTTGGGTTTTGTTAAGAAAATAGATTTATATATATATATATATAAATATATATAATTTTTTTATATTACTATTCAGAGGCGGATCTAGGATTTTTTTTTTGGGGGGGGGGGGGGGGGGGTTGCGGAATTACAAAAAAAGTTATAAAATTTGTCGACTTTTTTTTAGGTCGAGCAAAGTGAAAAAATTCCGAGCTCTCCCAAAGCACTAAAACACCTTATTTTGGTAAAATTTGTGCGCCGCAGGCAAAAACTTGAAAAACAGGCCAAATAAGGCGTTTTTAGGCACCTTCTGGAAAAATTTTGACCGAAAAACGCTGCCCTCTCATATAAAGGGGCAAAGGGACCCTTAATCCCTTAATATATATAGGCATCAAAAGCATTTTATACAAAAAAATAAGGAATATGATTTACAAAACACATGTCGTTCGTAAATAGTAGGGGCGGATTTAGTATTTTCTTGAGGGGGGTAGAATTTGGTCGATTTTTTTAGGTCGACCAAATTGATTTTCCGAGCCTAAAAATATAAAGACCCAGTTTTTTTAGGTCGACCAAATTGATTTTCCGAGCCTAAAAACATAAAGACCCAGTTTTTTTAGGTCGACCAAATTGATTTTCCGAGCCTAAAAAAATAAAGACCCAGTTTTTTTAGGTCGACCAAATTGATTTTCCGAGCCTAAAAATATAAAGACCCAGTTTTTTTAGGTCGATTAAATTGATTTTCCGAGCCTAAAAATATAAAGACCCAGTTTTTTTAGGTCGATCAAATTGATTTTCCGAGCCTTAAAATATAAAGACCCAGTTTTTTTTAGGTCAATCAAATTGATTTTCTGAGCCTAAAAATATAAAAACCCAGTTTTTTTAGGTCGATCAAATTAATTTTCCGAGCCTAAAAATATAAAGACCCAGTTTTTTTAGGTCAATCAAATTGGTTTTCTGAGCCTAAAAATATAAAGACATAGTTTTTTTAGGTCGACCAAATTGATTTTCCGAGCCTAAAAATATAAAGACCCAGCTTTTTTAGGTCGACCAATTTGATTTTCGAGCCTAAAATATAAAGACCCAGTTTTTTTAGGTCGATCAAATTGATTTTCCGAGCCTAAAAATATAAAAACCCAGTTTTTTTAGGTCAATCAAATTGAGTTTCCGAGCTTAAAAATACAAAGACCCAGTTTTTTTTTGGTCTATCAAATTGATTTTCCGAGCCTAAAAATATAAAGACCCAGTTTTTTTAGGTCGACCAAATTGATTTTCCGAGCCTAAAAAAATAAAGACCCAGTTTTTTTAGGTCGACCAAATTGATTTTCCGAGCCTAAAAATATAAAGACCCAGTTTTTTTAGGTCGATTAAATTGATTTTCCGAGCCTAAAAATATAAAGACCCAGTTTTTTTAGGTCGATCAAATTGATTTTCCGGGCCTTAAAATATAAAGACCCAGTTTTTTTAGGTCAATCAAAATGATTTTCTGAGCCTAAAAATATAAAAACCCAGTTTTTTTAGGTCGATCAAATTAATTTTCCGAGCCTAAAAATAATAAGACCCAGTTTTTTTTTGGTCGATCAAATTGATTTTTCGAGTCTAAAAAGATAAAGACCCAGTTTTTTTAGGTCGATCAAATTGATTTTCCGAGCCTAAAAAAATAAAGACCCAGTTTTTTTAGGTCGACCGAATTGATTTTCCGAGCCCAAAAATATAAAGACCCAGTTTTTTTAGGTCGACCAAATTGATTTTCCGAGCCTAAAAATATAAAGAACCAGCTTTTTTAGGTCGACCAAATTGATTTTCCGAGCCTAAAATATAAAGACCCAGTTTTTTTAGGTCGATCAAATTGATTTTCCGAGCCTAAAAATATAAAAACCCAGTTTTTTTAGGTCAATCAAATTGAGTTTCCGAGCTTAAAAATACAAAGACCCAGTTTTTTTTTGGTCGATCAAATTGATTTTCCGAGCCTAAAAATATAAAGACCCAGTTTTTTTAGGTCGATCAAATTGATTTTCCGAGCCTAAAAAAATAAAGACCCAGTTTTTTTAGGTCAATCAAAATGATTTTCTGAGCCTAAAAATATAAAAACCCAGTTTTTTTAGGTCGATCAAATTAATTTTCCGAGCCTAAAAATATAAAGACCCAGTTTTTTTTTGGTCGATCAAATTGATTTTTCGAGTCTAAAAAGATAAAGACCCAGTTTTTTTAGGTCGATCAAATTGATTTTCCGAGCCTAAAAAAATAAAGACCCAGTTTTTTTAGGTCGACCGAATTGATTTTCCGAGCCCAAAAATATAAAGACCCAGTTTTTTTAGGTCGACCAAATTGATTTTCCGAGCCTAAAAATATAAAGAACCAGCTTTTTTAGGTCGACCAAATTGATTTTCCGAGCCTAAAATATAAAGACCCAGTTTTTTTAGGTCGATCAAATTGATTTTCCGAGCCTAAAAATATAAAAACCCAGTTTTTTTAGGTCAATCAAATTGAGTTTCCGAGCTTAAAAATACAAAGACCCAGTTTTTTTTTGGTCGATCAAATTGATTTTCCGAGCCTAAAAATATAAAGACCCAGTTTTTTTAGGTCGATCAAATTGATTTTCCGAGCCTAAAAAAATAAAGACCCAGTTTTTTTAGGTCAATCAAAATGATTTTCTGAGCCTAAAAATATAAAAACCCAGTTTTTTTAGGTCGATCAAATTAATTTTCCGAGCCTAAAAATATAAAGACCCAGTTTTTTTTTGGTCGATCAAATTGATTTTTCGAGTCTAAAAAGATAAAGACCCAGTTTTTTTAGGTCGATCAAATTGATTTTCCGAGCCTAAAAAAATAAAGACCCAGTTTTTTTAGGTCGACCGAATTGATTTTCCGAGCCCAAAAATATAAAGAACCAGCTTTTTTAGGTCGACCAAATTGATTTTCCGAGCCTAAAATATAAAGACCCAGTTTTTTTAGGTCGATCAAATTGATTTTCCGAGCCTAAAAATATAAAAACCCAGTTTTTTTAGGTCAATCAAATTGAGTTTCCGAGCTTAAAAATACAAAGACCCAGTTTTTTTTTGGTCGATCAAATTGATTTTCCGAGCCTAAAAATATAAAGACCCAGTTTTTTTAGGTCGATCAAATTGATTTTCCGAGCCTAAAAAAATAAAGACCCAGTTTTTTTAGGCCGACCGAATTGATTTTCCGAGCCCAAAAATATAAAGACCCAGTTTTTTTTAGGTCGACCAAATTGATTTTCCGAGCCTAAAAATATAAAGACCCATTTTTTTTAGGTCGACCAAATTGATTTTCCGAGCCTAAAAAAATAAAGACCCAGTTTCTTTAGGTCGATCAAATTGATTTTCCGAGCCTAAAAATATAAAGACCCAGTTTTTTTAGGTCGATCAAATTGATTTTCCGAGCCGAAAAATATAAAGACCCAGTTTTTTTAGGTCAATCAAATTGATTTTCTGAGCCTAAAAATATAAAGACCCAGTTTTTTTAGGTCGATCAAATTGATTTTCCGAGCCTAAAAATATAAAGACCCAGTTTTTTTAAGTCGATCAAATTGATTTTCCGAGCCTAAAAAAATAAAGACCCAGTTTTTTTAGGTCAACCAAACTGATTTTCCGAGCCTAAAAATATAAAGACCCAGTTTTTTTAGGTCGATCAAATTGATTTTCTGAGCCTAAAAATATAAAGACCCAGTTTTTTTAGGTCGACCAAATTGATTTTCCGAGCCTAAAAATATAAAGAACCAGCTTTTTTAGGTCGACCAAATTGATTTTCCGAGCCTAAAATATAAAGACCCAGTTTTTTTAGGTCGATCAAATTGATTTTCCGAGCCTAAAAATATAAAAACCCAGTTTTTTTAGGTCAATCAAATTGAGTTTCCGAGTTTAAAAATACAAAGACCCAGTTTTTTTTTGGTCGATCAAATTGATTTTCCGAGCCTAAAAATATAAAGACCCAGTTTTTTTAGGTCGATCAAATTGATTTTCCGAGCCTAAAAAAATAAAGACCCAGTTTTTTTAGGCCGACCGAATTGATTTTCCGAGCCCAAAAATATAAAGACCCAGTTTTTTTTTAGGTCGACCAAATTGATTTTCCGAGCCTAAAAATATAAAGACCCATTTTTTTTAGGTCGACCAAATTGATTTTCCGAGCCTAAAAAAATAAAGACCCAGTTTCTTTAGGTCGATCAAATTGATTTTCCGAGCCTAAAAATATAAAGACCCAGTTTTTTTAGGTCGATCAAATTGATTTTCCGAGCCGAAAAATATAAAGACCCAGTTTTTTTAGGTCAATCAAATTGATTTTCTGAGCCTAAAAATATAAAGACCCAGTTTTTTTAGGTCGATCAAATTGATTTTCCGAGCCTAAAAATATAAAGACCCAGTTTTTTTAAGTCGATCAAATTGATTTTCCGAGCCTAAAAAAATAAAGACCCAGTTTTTTTAGGTCAACCAAACTGATTTTCCGAGCCTAAAAATATAAAGACCCAGTTTTTTTAGGTCGATCAAATTGATTTTCTGAGCCTAAAAATATAAAGACCCAGTTTTTTTAGGTCGATCAAATTGATTTTCCGAGCCTAAAAAAAAGACCCAGTTTTTTTAGGTCGATCAAATTGATTTTCCGAGCCTAAAAAAATAAAGACCCATTTTTTTTAGGTCGACCAAATTGATTTTCCGAGCCTGAAAATATAAAGACCCAGTTTTTTTAGGTCGATCAAATTGATTTTCTGAGCCTAAAAATATAAAGACCCTTTTTTTTTAGGTCGATCAAATTGATTTTCCGAGCCTAAAAATATAAAAACCCAGTTTTTTTAGGTCAACCAAATTGATTTTCCGAGCCTAAAAAAATAAAGACCCAGTTTTTTTAGGTCGACCAAATTGATTTTCTGAGCCTAAAAATATAAAAACCCAGTTTTTTTAGGTCGATCAAATTAATTTTCCGAGCCTAAAAATATAAAGACCCAGTTTTTTTAGGTCAATCAAATTGGTTTTCTGAGCCTAAAAATATAAAGACCCAAATTGATTTTCCGAGCCTAAAAATATAAAGACCCAGTTTTTTTAGGTCGATCAAATTGATTTTCTGAGCCTAAAAATATAAAGACCCAGTTTTTTTAGGTCGATCAAATTGATTTTCCGAGCCTAAAAAAAAGACCCAGTTTTTTTAGGTCGATCAAATTGATTTTCCGAGCCTAAAAAAATAAAGACCCATTTTTTTTAGGTCGACCAAGTTGATTTTCCGAGCCTGAAAATATAAAGACCCAGTTTTTTTAGGTCGATCAAATTGATTTTCTGAGCCTAAAAAAATAAAGACCCTTTTTTTTAGGTCGATCAAATTGATTTTCCGAGCCTAAAAATATAAAAACCCAGTTTTTTTAGGTCAACCAAATTGATTTTCCGAGCCTAAAAAAATAAAGACCCAGTTTTTTTAGGTCGACCAAATTGATTTTCTGAGCCTAAAAATATAAAAACCCAGTTTTTTTAGGTCGATCAAATTAATTTTCCGAGCCTAAAAATATAAAGACCCAGTTTTTTTAGGTCAATCAAATTGGTTTTCTGAGCCTAAAAATATAAAGACCCAAATTGATTTTCCGAGCCTAAAAATATAAAGAACCAGCTTTTTTAGGTCGACCAAATTGATTTTCCGAGCCTAAAATATAAAGACCCAGTTTTTTTAGGTCAATCAAATTGATTTTCTGAGCCTAAAAATATAAAAACCCAGTTTTTTTAGGTCGATCAAATTAATTTTCCGAGCCTAAAAATATAAAGACCCAGTTTTTTTTTGGTCGATCAAATTGATTTTCCGAGTCTAAAAATATAAAGACCCAGTTTTTTTAGGTCGACCGAATTGATTTTCCGAGCCCAAAAATATAAAGACCCAGTTTTTTTAGGTCGACCGAATTGATTTTCCGAGCCCAAAAATATAAAGACCCAGTTTTTTTAGGTCGACCAAATTGATTTTCCGAGCCTAAAATAATAAAGACCCATTTTTTTTAGGTCGACCAAATTGATTTTCCGAGCCTAAAAAAATAAGGACCCAGTTTCTTTATGTCAATCAAATTGGTTTTCTGAGCCTAAAAATATAAAGACCCAGTTTTTTTAGGTCAACCAAATTGATTTTCCGAGCCTAAAAATATAAAGAACCAGCATTTTTAGGTCGACCAAATTGATTTTCCGAGCCTAAAATATAAAGACCCAGTTTTTTTAGGTCGATCAAATTGATTTTCCGAGCCTAAAAATATAAAAACCCAGTTTTTTTAGGTCAATCAAATTGAGTTTCCGAGCTTAAAAATACAAAGACCCAGTTTTTTTTTGGTCGATCAAATTGATTTTCCGAGCCTAAAAAAATAAAGACCCAGTTTTTTTAGGCCGACCGAATTGATTTTCCGAGCCCAAAAATATAAAGACCCAGTTTTTTTTTAGGTCGACCAAATTGATTTTCCGAGCCTAAAAATATAAAGACCCAGTTTTTTTAGGCCGACCGAATTGATTTTCCGAGCCCAAAAATATAAAGACCCAGTTTTTTTTTAGGTCGACCAAATTGATTTTCCGAGCCTAAAAATATAAAGACCCATTTTTTTTAGGTCGACCAAATTGATTTTCCGAGCCTAAAAAAATAAAGACCCAGTTTCTTTAGGTCGATCAAATTGATTTTCCGAGCCTAAAAATATAAAGACCCAGTTTTTTTAGGTCGATCAAATTGATTTTCCGAGCCGAAAAATATAAAGACCCAGTTTTTTTAGGTCAATCAAATTGATTTTCCGAGCCTAAAAAAATAAAGACCCAGTTTTTTTAGGTCGACCGAATTGATTTTCCGAGCCCAAAAATATAAAGACCCAGTTTTTTTAGGTCGACCAAATTGATTTTCCGAGCCTAAAAATATAAAGACCCATTTTTTTTAGGTCGACCAAATTGATTTTCCGAGCATAAAAAAATAAAGACCCAGTTTCTTTATGTCAACCAAATTGGTTTTCTGAGCCTAAAAATATAAAGACCCAGTTTTTTTAGGTCAACCAAATTGATTTTCCGAGCCTAAAAATATAAAGAACCAGCTTTTTTAGGTCGACCAAATTGATTTTCCGAGCCTAAAATATAAAGACCCAGTTTTTTTAGGTCGATCAAATTGATTTTCCGAGCCTAAAAATATAAAAACCCAGTTTTTTTAGGTCAATCAAATTGAGTTTCCGAGCTTAAAAATACAAAGACCCAGTTTTTTTTGGTCGATCAAATTGATTTTCCGAGCCTAAAAATATAAAGACCCAGTTTTTTTAGGTCGATCAAATTGATTTTCCGAGCCTAAAAAAATAAAGACCCAGTTTTTTTAGGCCGACCGAATTGATTTTCCGAGCCCAAAAATATAAAGACCCAGTTTTTTTTTAGGTCGACCAAATTGATTTTCCGAGCCTAAAAATATAAAGACCCATTTTTTTTAGGTCGACCAAATTGATTTTCCGAGCCTAAAAAAATAAAGACCCAGTTTCTTTAGGTCGATCAAATTGATTTTCCGAGCCTAAAAATATAAAGACCCAGTTTTTTTAGGTCGATCAAATTGATTTTCCGAGCCCAAAAATATAAAGACCCAGTTTTTTTAGGTCAATCAAATTGATTTTCTGAGCCTAAAAATATAAAGACCCAGTTTTTTTAGGTCGATCAAATTGATTTTCCGAGCCTAAAAATATAAAGACCCAGTTTTTTTAAGTCGATCAAATTGATTTTCCGAGCCTAAAAAAATAAAGACCCAGTTTTTTTAGGTCAACCAAACTGATTTTCCGAGCCTAAAAATATAAAGACCCAGTTTTTTTAGGTCGATCAAATTGATTTTCTGAGCCTAAAAATATAAAGACCCAGTTTTTTTAGGTCGATCAAATTGATTTTCCGAGCCTAAAAAAAAGACCCAGTTTTTTTAGGTCGATCAAATTGATTTTCCGAGCCTAAAAAAATAAAGACCCAGTTTTTTTAGGTCGACCAAATTGATTTTCCGAGCCTGAAAATATAAAGACCCAGTTTTTTTAGGTCGATCAAATTGATTTTCCGAGCCTAAAAATATAAAAACCCAGTTTTTTTAGGTCAACCAAATTGATTTTCCGAGCCTAAAAAAATAAAGACCCAGTTTTTTTAGGTCGACCAAATTGATTTTCCGAGCCTAAAAAATTAAAGACCCAGTTTCTTTAGGTCGATCAAATTGATTTTCCGAGCCTAAAAATATAAAGACCCAGTTTTTTTAGGTCGATCAAATTGATTTTCCAAGCCGAAAAATATAAAGACCCAGTTTTTTTAGGTCAATCAAATTGATTTTCTGAGCCTAAAAATATAAAGACCCAGTTTTTTTAGGTCAACCAAATTGATTTTCCGAGCCTAAAAAATTAAAGACCCAGTTTCTTTAGGTCGATCAAATTGATTTTCCGAGCCTAAAAATATAAAGACCCAGTTTTTTTAGGTCGATCAAATTGATTTTCCGAGCCTAAAAAAATAAAGGATCAGTTTTTTTAGGTCGACCAAATTGATTTTCCGAGCCTGAAAATATAAAGACCCAGTTTTTTTAGGTCGATCAAATTGATTTTCTGAGCCTAAAAATATAAAGACCCTTTTTTTTAGGTCGATCAAATTGATTTTCCGAGCCTAAAAATATAAAAACCCAGTTTTTTTAGGTCAACCAAATTGATTTTCCGAGCCTAAAAAAATAAAGACCCAGTTTTTTTAGGTCGACCAAATTGATTTTCCGAGCCTAAAAAATTAAAGACCCAGTTTCTTTAGGTCAATCAAATTGATTTTCCGAGCCTAAAAAAATAAAGACCCAGTTTTTTTAGGTCAACCAAACTGATTTTCCGAGCCTAAAAATATAAAGACCCAGTTTTTTTAGGTCGATCAAATTGATTTTCTGAGCCTAAAAATATAAAGACCCAGTTTTTTTAGGTCGATCAAATTGATTTTCCGAGCCTAAAAAAAAGACCCAGTTTTTTTAGGTCGATCAAATTGATTTTCCGAGCCTAAAAAAATAAAGACCCAGTTTTTTTAGGTCGACCAAATTGATTTTCCGAGCCTGAAAATATAAAGACCCAGTTTTTTTAGGTCGATCAAATTGATTTTCTGAGCCTAAAAATATAAAGACCCTTTTTTTTAGGTCGATCAAATTGATTTTCCGAGCCTAAAAATATAAAAACCCAGTTTTTTTAGGTCAACCAAATTGATTTTCCGAGCCTAAAAAAATAAAGACCCAGTTTTTTTAGGTCGACCAAATTGATTTTCCGAGCCTAAAAAATTAAAGACCCAGTTTCTTTAGGTCGATCAAATTGATTTTCCGAGCCTAAAAATATAAAGACCCAGTTTTTTTAGGTCGATCAAATTGATTTTCCAAGCCGAAAAATATAAAGACCCAGTTTTTTAGGTCAATCAAAATGATTTTCTGAGCCTAAAAATATAAAGACCCAGTTTTTTTAAGTCGATCAAATTGATTTTCTGAGCCTAAAAATATAAAGACCCAGTTTTTTTAGGTCGATCAAATTGATTTTCCGAGCCTAAAAAAAGACCCAGTTTTTTTAGGTCGATCAAATTGATTTTCCGAGCCTAAAAAAATAAAAACCCAGTTTTTTTAGGTCGACCAAATTGATTTTCCGAGCCTGAAAATATAAAGACCCAGTTTTTTTAGGTCGATCAAATTGATTTTCCGAGCCTAAAAAAATAAAGACCCAGTTTTTTTAGGTCGACCAAATTGATTTTCCGAGCCTAAAAATAAAAAGACCCAGTTTTTTTAGGTCGATTAAACTGATTTTCTGAGCCTAAAAATATAAAGACCCTTTTTTTTTAGGTCGATCAAATTGATTTTCCGAGCCTAAAAATATAAAAACCCAGTTTTTTTAGGTCAACCAAATTGATTTTCCGAGCCTAAAAAAATAAAGACCCAGTTTTTTAGGTCGACCAAATTGATTTTCCGAGCCTAAAAAATTAAAGACCCAGTTTCTTTAGGTCGATCAAATTGATTTTCCGAGCCTAAAAATTTAAAGACCCAGTTTTTTTAGGTCGATCAAATTGATTTTCCAAGCCGAAAAATATAAAGACCCAGTTTTTTTAGGTCAATCAAATTGATTTTCTGAGCCTAAAAATATAAAGACCCAGTTTTTTTAAGTCGATCAAATTGATTTTCCGAGCCTAAAAAAATAAAGACCCAGTTTTTTTAGGTCAACCAAACTGATTTTCCGAGCCTAAAAATATAAAGACCCAGTTTTTTTAGGTCGATCAAATTGATTTTCTGAGCCTAAAAATATAAAGACCCAGTTTTTTTAGGTCGATCAAATTGATTTTCCGAGCCTAAAAAAAAGACCCAGTTTTTTTAGGTCGATCAAATTGATTTTCCGAGCCTAAAAAAATAAAGACCCAGTTTTTTTAGGTCGACCAAATTGATTTTCCGAGCCTGAAAATATAAAGACCCAGTTTTTTTAGGTCGATCAAATTGATTTTCTGAGCCTAAAAATATAAAGACCCAGTTTTTTAGGTCAATCAAATTGATTTTCTGAGCCTAAAAATATAAAGACCCAGTTTTTTAGGTCGATCAAATTGATTTTCCGAGCCTAAAAATTTAAAGACCCAGTTTTTTTAGGTCGATCAAATTGATTTTCCGAGCCTAAAAATATAAAGACCCTTTTTTTTTAGGTCGATCAAATTGATTTTCCGAGCCTAAAAATATAAAAACCCAGTTTTTTTAGGTCGATCAAATTGATTTTCCGAGCCTAAAAATATAAAGACCCATTTTTTTTAGGTCGATCAAATTGATTTTCTGAGCCTAAAAATATAAAGACCCAGTTTTTTTAGGTCAACCAAATTGATTTTCCGAGCCTAAAAAAATAAAGACCCAGTTTTTTTAGGTCGATCAAATTGATTTTACGAGCCTAAAAAAATAAAGACCCAGTTTTTTTAGGTCGATCAAATTGATTTTCCGAGCCTAAAAAAATAAAGACCCAGTTTTTTTAGATCGACCAAATTGATTTTCCGAGCCTAAAAATATAAAGACCCAGTTTTTTTAGGTCAATCAAATTGATTTTCTGAGCCTAAAAATATAAAGACCCAGTTTTTTAGGTCGATCAAATTGATTTTCCGAGCCTAAAAATATAAAGACCCAGTTTTTTAGGTCAATCAAATTGATTTTCCGAGCCTAAAAATATAAAGACCCAGTTTTTTTAGGTCGATCAAATTGATTTTCCGAGCCTAAAAATATAAAAACCTAGTTTTTTTTAGGTCAATCAAATTGATTTTCCGAGCCTAAAAATATAAAAACCCAGTTTTTTTAGTTCGATCAAATTGATTTTCCGAGCCTAAAAATATAAAGACCCATTTTTTTAGGTCGATCAAATTGACTTTCCGAGCCTCAAAAATATAAAGACCCAGTTTTTTAAGGTCAACCAAATTGATTTTCCGAGCCTAAAAAAATAAAGACCCAGTTTTTTTAGGTCGACCAAATTGATTTTCCGAGCCTAAAAATAAAAAGACCCAGTTTTTTTAGGTCGATTAAACTGATTTTCCGAGCCTAAAAAAATAAAGACCCAGTTTTTTTAGGTCGACCAAAAAGGTTTTCCGAGCCTAAAAATATAAAGACCCAGTTTTTTTAGGTCGATCAAATTGATTTTCCGAGCCTAAAAGTATAAAGACCCAATTTTTTTAGGTCGATCAAATTGATTTTCCGAGTCTAAAAATATAAAGACCCAGTTTTTTTTAGGTCGATCAAATTGATTTTCCGAGCCTAAAATATAAAGACCCAGTTTTTTTAGGTCGACCAAATTGATTTTCCGAGCCTAAAAAAATAAAGACCCAGTTTTTTTTAGGTCGACCAAATTGATTTTCCGAGCCTAAAATTATAAAGACCCAGTTTTTTTAGGTCGATCAAATTGATTTTCCGAGCCTAAAAATATAAAAACCCAGTTTTTTTTAGGTCGATCAAATTGATTTTCCGAGCCTAAAAATATAAAAACCCAGTTTTTTTAGGTCGATCAAATTGATTTTCCGAGCCTAAAAATATAAAGACCCATTTTTTTAGGTCGATCAAATTGACTTTCCGAGCCTCAAAAATATAAAGACCCAGTTTTTTTAGGTCAACCAAATTGATTTTCCGAGCCTAAAAAAATAAAGACCCAGTTTTTTTAGGTCGACCAAATTAATTTTCCGAGCCTAAAAATAAAAAGACCCAGTTTTTTTAGGTCGATTAAATTGATTTTCCGAGCCTAAAAAAATAAAGACCCAGTTTTTTTAGGTCGACCAAAAAGATTTTCCGAGCCTAAAAATATAAAGACCCAGTTTTTTTAGGTCGATCAAATTGATTTTCCGAGCCTAAAAGTATAAAGACCCAATTTTTTTAGGTCGATCAAATTGATTTTCCGAGCCTAAAAAAATAAAGACCCAGTTTTTTTTAGGTCGACCAAATTGATTTTCCGAGCCTAAAACTATAAAAACCCAGTTTTTTTAGGTCGATCAAATTGATTTTCCGAGCCTAAAATATAAAGACCCAGTTTTTTTAGGTCGACCAAATTGATTTTCCGAGCCTAAAAAAATAAAGACCCAGTTTTTTTTAGGTCGACCAAATTGATTTTCCGAGCCTAAAACTATAAAAACCCAGTTTTTTTAGGTCGATCAAATTGATTTTCCGAGCCTAAAATATAAAGACCCAGTTTTTTTTAGGTCGATCAAATTGATTTTCCGAGCCTAAAATATAAAGACCCAGTTTTTTTAGGTCGACCAAATTGATTTTCCGAGCCTAAAAAAATAAAGACCCAGTTTTTTTTAGGTCGACCAAATTGATTTTCCGAGCCTAAAACTATAAAAACCCAGTTTTTTTAGGTCGATCAAATTGATTTTCCGAGCCTAAAATATAAAGACCCAGTTTTTTTAGGTCGACCAAATTGATTTTCCGAGCCTAAAAAAATAAAGACCCAGTTTTTTTAGGTCGAACAAATTGATTTTCTGAGCTCTCCCTATAATGAACCAAAAACAAAAAGATCCAATTTTGATTAACAATGTTGCGCCGCAGATAAAATTTTGAAAAAAAAAACAGGCCAAAAAGGCGTTTTTAGTCTCCTTTTGGAAAATGTTTACCAAAAAAAATGCGTTTTTTCGGCACGCGCTTCCCCTCAAAATTAGTATACTTTGTCGCCAAAGGCGCCTTTAGAAAAATTTTAGGGTCCATCAGCCAAAAATGTATATCTCAAAATAGTACAAAAGGGGGCAAATGGGTGACTCTTTGTGTCGACAGGGGCTCGAATCCCTGAGGGAGGAGGGAGCGTCCTCCTTCCGCCCCCCCCTAATTCCGCCCCTGGTAAATATACTTGAAGCTTTTGTCAGTGCCTCTCTCTTTCTCTCTGTGTGTGTATAGGTGATGGACGGCGGGGAGCGTGTGGCGGAGATGCTCGTGAAGAGTGGGGCGGATGTGAATGCACAGGACAGTGAGGGGGAGACACCTGTGCACGTGGCCGCCAGGTGTGGCAACATCAAAGTCCTCCACTGTCTCCTCCAGGAGGACACCGACCCCACCATACAGTCCCAGGCTAGTGAAGTGTCAATCAAAGAGACACAAAAGCAAAGGGCAGAAGATCACTGGAGTGATTGAATGTCAGAGATATACATTTTTCCCAAATTTCTCTGAAATGGAATCTGCAAACAAGTTCAATCGAATCGGCTCCGCAAAAATTATCTTTCATAATAAATCAATTGGACCAAGTTGTGCTTCCTTTTAGAATATGAATTGTTTTTTTTTATGTCAATGAAAAAGTTAAGTTTAGTTGGTGTGTTGAAATGTATCTAAGCGATTGTTATTGTTACAATGAACAGTGCGTTAGGGCGTATAGTGATCGCATGAGATA
>NC_087069.1:55513174-55704098 GCF_963678635.1 Symsagittifera roscoffensis
AATTTATAAGACGGATTAACTCTCCGCTTACGCGTTAATTGTCCCAAAATGGCAATATTTAAACCCACATAACTTTATGAAAAATGATCACAGATAAAATATCTTTTCAATATTAAGCTCAGGACAACAATACCTTTTAAATGATATAAAGAAAATCCGTCAAAAATGGCTAGTTAATAAGTCGAAATTTGTCAGAAGAAAAAAAGACCCACCCCGAGCAGAAATATTACGTTACTTTCGTATCGAAAGTCGAAACAAAAAATTAAATGTAGCTACATTAACTTTTTAGTGTGGTCAAAACAAAACGCATTTAGTGTGGTCAAAATTAGAAACAAAATTTTGATAGCAATGTCGGGTGAATGATGGATTCAATTGATTCCGAAGGAATCTAAAACTTAATAAAAAGAGTCAAATATGAAAATGACGGCAAAAAATTTGAATTAAAGGATCAATTTGTCAAGCTTAAGAAAACTGACAATTGAGTCTATCAACGTATATAACGTAAAGACGAAATGTTTTTTTTTTAACTTTTAATCATTTTCCAGCCAAAACTCTATTCATTTCTGAGTGAACCTGGCCGTCTCATTGGGACGGGGTATCGGATTTTGCCAGTTCTTCTTTTGAACTTGGCGTGGTACAAAATCGGAGATAGGTTCATCATTGTCTGAGAGCTCCGTTGCTGGTGATCCGATATTTTCCGGGAATTTGGGATCATTGAAGCATCAACTTCCGCTGGAGTGGATGATGTGTTGTTGCACTTGAGAATCATCGTCGTCGTCGCACACTCCCTTGTATTATATCTTCTACTCGCTGAAGCATCAGTGGAAAGGTTGAGCATAATGGGGTCGTTGGCTGTTCCGATTTGATATTCAACATCTGTAAATTATCTATTGTCAAACGATTTTTGCAGTCACTCGTTACTGGATGCCCTACAAAACTTCGCGAGTGAGTTAACAATTTGTTGAGAAGTTCCCGTTTTTTCTGACGAAACGGTAATCTCGAAAACAAGTATTTCTCGGGGAGTAATATGTTGCTCCCTCGAAGTGTTTTTGATCTGGAACGATTTCGAGTCTTCTACAGGAGGTGGTGGTTTGACTTTAGTGTTATCCACTCCGGCGGGTGAGGTTGAGATTGGTTTTGAGTCGTCTAAATGTGATTAGAATTTCAGGTTTAATCGTGAGATCGTTTAATCTGGTTCCGAGTTTGAGAGCTTTGAAAGAATTCGAAGTAAATCTATCCCTTCCCACAGCTCTGCCAGGGAAGCTTATTACTGACCAATCCAAACTATTTATATCCGACGTATCCGAGGGAATGAATTAAGATTCATTGCAAGCAAAGAATCCTGAAGTTTGCTATTTTTAGAAAACTTTGGCCGTAGAAGGATGTTTTTTGACGGATTCCGAGGATTTCTGCTTTGAACCTTTCTCCTTGATGAGTACTTTGAAGTAGTTCTGTGACAATTTTGGTTCTCACATGTGGCTTTACTTTGATGCTTTGAGAGTTTTGAGATGAGCACTGAATCAGAGCTGTCTGAGCAGTGATGATTGTGAATATCACCAGTGGATGTAAAATATCTGTGGTGAGCGATTGTCTTTTTCTGATTTTTCTTACCTGCTTTAACACTTGAGTTAGAAAAGTGGAGAAATGACTCGTTGTCCTGAAGCGCGTGAACTTTTCGACACATATTTCCCAAAAAAGGTATCAGAATTTTGGATGATTTTGCCGCTGGCAAGTTCTACTGTTGATTTTGATGAATTTATGATTCCGGCATAAAAATTTTCAAAATATGGAGGTCCATTTGGTCGGTTTGCTACTTTTCTAAAAAAATTCCCTTTGTAAAAAAAACTTTTCAATCGAATTCTAATGTTTGGCGCCCCTGTCGTTTATACTTGATCGGCCAATTTGTTGCCCTTATTCGTCGGGTTACGATTGTTTTGAGGTAGAGCTTCGGCAGTCTTCGATCCGGTCATCTGATCCCCAGTCCAATGCAGGGATGGTTGACTTCCCTCTGTTGGATCTTGTTGATATGTGGTATGGGCAACTCTTTTGAGCGACTTGGATTCAAATTTTATAGATCATCGTTTCCAATTATGTTTTTTTCGTGAACTTCTGTCAAGAAGAAGGAGGATTCTCTCTGGTACCATCAGTAGTGATGTTGCCCAGCAATCATATGATTGTGGGTTCATTTCGCACGTTCGCTGCATTATACAAGGTGAGCTCCTTTAAGATAACCATAGCTTAGTTAACCTTAGATAGTTAACCCTCTTAGCTAAAATATATATCATTGGCGAATAATAGAATCATAATCTTCCCGATTATCTTAATCGCCGTATCGGTGAACAAGCAGCCTTGATCTTTTGTAGCTAATTCCACTGGAACTATGCAAACGTAAGGTTTTTTCAACTTTAGTTTGTGTAAAACATACAGGACGGCAGAGTCAACCTGGTTGTTCAAACAAACTTGACTTTCATTAACGAGGGCAACCTGTTGTTTTTTTTTTTGGTTCTTTGTGGTCCTCCTCTTCTCTAGTTGTGACTTTTAGCACAGTGTAATCATCAATGTTAATTTTTCAGGCTTAATCAATCACTCCGTAGCATTCTCTATAGGCATGATCAAAATCTACTTTGGTATGATTCGACGATTTTTCTCCTTTTGTGCTATTTACAGTTTGACTTTTGAAAAGGTTCACATTTCTACTTTCAGATTTACAGTTTTTCCTGAATCTTCCTTTCTTGTCAATAAGACCTACGTTAAAAGCTTCCAACGGAGTTACGGTTTCCTGAAGGAGATTTCTCTGGGTTTCGTAATTTTTCATATCTTTTTATCAAAAAATTTCTAATCCGTTCGTCCTCTCCGTCTAATATATTGCATTTTTGCCACTTTTGGCCAGACATCCCAACGTTTTTCAAGCGACATTCCGTCATGTTTTATCTGTTCAGTAGTTTTTGTCTAAATCTCGTAGAACAAAATGCGAAAGACTTTAAGTTTAATTAACTTATTTCTAAATTTTCTCTTTCCTTTGGATCCGAGAAAGATTTGGCATTGGTCTCAACTTCTTGTCCACTTATTCCGGACGCATTTGGTTGAGCTGCGCAATTTAGTTCTGCTTTTTGAGCTGCCGCTTGTTCATCGTCTTATTTTCCTTACTCTGCTAGTCTCGCATTTCTTTGACTTTCTGAATAGTTATTTTCGGGACTTTTTCCGAAAGTGGGTGGAGTGGCTGGGATTTTTTTGATCGGATTGAGCAGAAGATTGATATCTAAGTTCCTTATTGGTATAATTGTTAATTAAAATAAGTCGCTCCAATCTCTCCATGGAGTTGAAGGGTCAACTACATGGTTCGACAGAAACTCTGGGATTTGTCTCACACTCGATTCGTTATGCTTAAGCGCGGCATTATGAAATAATCTAATGCTATAGCTAAAATACATGTAAGAAAACCTTATATATAACGTGAAGAAGATCACTTGAAAGGAGTGTTCAACACTGAAGTTCGGAAAAAGACTTGTTAAGACTAGGTAAACATTGAGAGGCATAAAATCAGATCGGGACACCAGTGCGGGCGGTTTTTGCTAAAACAATTTTTAAAAGAAACATCTACATTGTTTCGCTCAATTTAAACAACTTCAATTTAAACATTTAAACAACTAGCGGAATATAGTCTGGTCCGCTCGAATGCATTAAAATCACGAGTTTTTCAGAACAAAAAAACGACAACTTTTATATCACTTTAAATTAAAGGTACTAGGAAGAAAACTAGCAATAATACGAAATTATTTGAGTTGTCTTTCGATAGTGACAAAGGAGACGCCCCTGCATTACTGTGCAAGAGGGGGCAATGCTTCAACTCTGTCTGTTGTGCTGGAGTACCTCACCGCAGTCAGTGTACACACATACGAACAGGTCAGACACTTCTAATCGAATATATTATGCTCAAGATAAGAGATTCAATCATTATATTAGAAACCTTATGATCGAAAATGCGAAATTAAAGTTAAACAATCTGACCTTAGGAATAACCAAATTATTGACTTTTCGGTAATTTTTTGGTCGACCGACCCAACCTTTTTCTGGATGCGCCTTTGAAGCTTTTATAAACTAAATTTGAGGGGTGAGTGCGCGCTAAAAAATAAAGTGATTTTTTATTGTGCAAAAATTTCCAAAAAGCTCAAAAATGGCACTTCTGGCCTATTTTCAAACAATTCTTCTTCGACCTTTGGCGCCCAAAATATTATGAAAAAGGTCTTAATGGTGTTTTCCGAAAGCTCGGAAATCATTTTGTCGACCTGCAAAAGTTTGTCATAACTTTGACCTTTTAAAAAATCAACTCCTTCAATGAAACATCGAAAATCCCCCCTCGCGCCATGTTATTCAGTGTGGAATAAGTTGGTCTAAATTTCGAATGATTTTTGGTGCCAGCTTTTCATCTATCGGTTCAAATTATCTGGAATGTTTTTGCCTGCATTTTTTTTTGCTGGAAACATAATTTTCATATATAATAGGCAATAATGAAAAATGCACCAGTATCGAAAGGGCACTCCTTTTACTTAATTGGTCTGTTATAACTTGTACCTGTGTCTTGTGGTTTTAATGACAATCAAAACACTGTAATAAGTTAACACTGACCTTGAATGAGCATCACATGTACCACACACACATAAATAGATGAAGAATGAACATTCACTATTCATGATTATTTTCAGAACTCGGTAAAGATAGCCAACACGCTTAAGCTAATCTGTGTTTTTGCTCTAGCACTGCTCAATAATTCCTTGTTTAACAAACTAACCAACCGTTTCAAAATAAAGCAGAACCAGACCCAGAAAAAGAGTGGCAACAAGGTGGGTATAGTATGCCATGCGGAAGCGCGATGACTCATCTCAATTTTAGCTAAAGACCCCCCCCCCCCCCCCTTATTATCTATTCTACACCCCCATTGGTGCCTGATATCATCACTTAATGTATATCCTTGTCCTTTCTTCATTCACTTGCACAGTTGTTTGGTGTTTCTACTCGGATCTCGTCAGCTATTGAACACCTAATTGCAATCAGGGGAATCGGGCCCTCTTTTCGCACAAGTTCCTTGAAAAGTTTCACAAATAATTGACCGTTGAATTGAATCTTTGCAGGGGCGGAATTTTTGTACAAGTACTATGGGGAATAGCTAACGAGATCCGCTGACTTGTTGCCGCGCTTGTTTTTGTGGTTTTCTCAGTTGTATAATATATCTACTTTGCTAATTTCTATCTCATTATCGATCTCAAACCGTCATCCCAGTTTTGGGAGAAGAAGCAAAAAGCAACAAAACCTGGTCCCCAAATATTTGAGCTGGTCAGTCAATAGCGGTTGGGAGGGGATGGGGGGTTGCAGTACGATCAATCACGGCTTAACGGCTACTTTGATATCAGCCTATGTATTTCCATTACGAGGCCAAAACTGTGTATTTTGTGAATCGTAAGCGGATTCCGCATCAAGGGCGCTGTCTTTGTTCTTCCACTGTACTTTCAATTTCTTTGATCGTTACGACAAAATTTTGACATTTGGCCTTGCAATATTTTTCCTGCAGTGACAAAAATGTATAAACACCAATCAGCTTGAAAAAATCATACAGATTTCAGACCTGTAATTTTTATATTGTATATAACATTATTATATTGTTTAGTAATCGAGAATAATGCATATTGCCGGGTTGCCCACCATAGAAGATAATGCGCAACCATGCACATCCATGCATGATTTGCATGGAAAATGACTAATCATACGTAGCCCATACGTTGGTTTCGAAAACCCTCAAAATAGCGGAGTAATTTAGTAATAAAACGGTTTCTCATCATTATGCAAGCTGTTGGAAAAATATCAAAAATTTTCACTATGCAAATCATACGTCGCAACATATATGGTGCTACTTATGGAAGAGATTTCTCACCATATTTTTTTCTCCAGAAAACCGTAAGAATAGAGCTTAATTGACAAAAATGACTGAGAAAAAATAACTTTAGTACACGATTCGATTTTATTAGATTTTTATTTTTTTCACCATGCAAACCATACGTCGCACCATAATTGCTGCTATTTATGGAAACGATGTTTCCATACAAAAACAACTTTAATAGAGCATGCAACAACACAACGATGTTTCCATACAAAAAACTTTAATAGAGCATGCAACATGTAAATTTCGGGGTTTATTTTTTTGCAAAAGTTTTTTTTTAAATTTTTCATAATATAATCATTACTAAAATGCTCGAAAAGAGAAGTTTTTTATTTTAGTTTTGTGGCATTTTTTTTTACTTTATAACGACCATCTACAGGTTATGATTTATAACAGATCATCTACAGGCAATATACATATTAAATACTGATTTTTCTCAACCTGATCGCCCATCAGGTGATATGAGTATTTTGAAATACAACTATAATGTACTCTTCTCGTTTAAACTTTTGTGCTGATGCTTGACCGGAAAAAATAACTGAAATCAGTAATCTGTAAACAACTTGCAGCAAAAACTACTTAATCAATGCTTTTTTTCTTTTTTTTGTTGGCAAAATTGTACTAAAAATTGATTAAAAATTGGAAGAAGTTTTGCACAAAAGTGCAAAACTTCTTTTTTTTCTGCGGGAACCCTCAGATTGCAAAATCTCAGAGGGATCTAGAAACTTGTAATTTGCGGTAAACTTTTCTTTTCAACTCAGTTTAGTTCAGCTTTTAATAAAACTGATAAGGCTTTTTCCTGTTTACAAAATTTTGGTAAAAATTTCCAAAAAAAAAAACAAATTTTAATTTATGTTTCGGAGGGTCAGAATTGAAATCCTACTACTTCATTCCTGTTTGAGAAATAATATATACAGATAATATACAGATAATTTACAGGTTGTATACAGGTTTTATTGTAAAAAGACTATGATACTAACTATATACAGATTATGTACAGATTATATACAGGCTTTAGAGAGTCAAAAACCGATTATTTTGGCACTAAGTCTATTTTTGTTTCAATTAAAAAATCTATAAGATTCTATAATATCTTTCGCAAAATGGTTGTAGATAAGCGATTCTTAACATACGTTAATCCGTCACTTTTTCTATAGGGAAGCGATTTGTATCTTTTTTTTTGTCACTGCGGGTTCAACGATGACCGGTTTTTGGCCCACACCGAGACGGACGAAAAAAGGCTTCGTTTGAATCAAAGTAGACTCATGGGTCAAGTCATGGGTTGGGCAGGGTCGAATAGTGTCGAATCATGGTTCGAACAGAATGGAAACATGCGTCGAATAGGGCCAAATTTTTCTCAGTGACAACCGTTCAAAATTCGGAGGTTATAGGGCTCTCGCGGTCAGAAAATTTGAGGAGCGGTGATAAAATGGTTATGTCTCCGCCTCTCAGTTGTAAGGTTGGATGTTCGAGACCCACCATGATCCGTGCTCGTTGATTGAGAGTGAGACAACACTATCCAGCGCGAAAATAGCCCAAAAAAACTGCATGTAATTCTTAAGCAGGGGCACAATAGCATTTCTTCGCGATGAGCCGAATAGTTCGTATGTTGGTCCTTTCCCTAGTAGAAAAACTGTCTCAACTCCCAATAAGTTGCCGGGTGAAAGCTCAAAACATTTGAATTTAATTCTTTATTATGAATAACAAATTCGTTACAATTATTTATGGTAAATAGTTCGACAAAGTTTCGCAAAAACAAACAAAGTCGAGCCCTGCCCGGCAAAGTCGTAAGAAGTCGATGGCGATCATTATTCGATTGGGTAATCGACATTTCGTCGAAGTCATCAATTGGTCGAAAACAACAACTGGTAAAATTTAGAAACAGCGTCGTAATTCCTAATAAGGCTGAATTGACAAATAGCGACCACTTGTTCTACTTCAGTATCCTCTGCGGTTGCCTCGGCGCGAGAAGGATACTGCGCGTAAATCAGTGTTTGCAGTTATTTTTACTGTTCCGAATTATTGTGACCTGGTACAATTTGTTAATAGTTCGAAAAAAAATTGAACTTTCTTTTTTGACCAAATCTTGTTTTCGACGAACTGAAGATTCAAGGTCCATAACTAATCTGAACAACAAGGTCCAAAACGGACATCATTCGGCTATCTTTTCACTCGCAAATAATGAGCTGAACAGCTCACCCCGGTATTAGTTTTTGTCCAGAAAAACTAATATTCTCCTTGTGCGAGTGTTAAGTTATCGATTACACACCTGTTTTGTTTTACTCTCTTCTGGTAATCATCCAGCGTAGACTGTTTTTTTTTGGGTTTGCAAAGACTAACCGTAATATACATCAATAAAATAACCTGATGGGTATGGTGACAATAGTCGACTGCTACCTGCACTGACAAAAATGGAGTAAGATCGATTTTAGCATTAAAAAGGTATTAGCTTAAATTGAGAACAAGTTTAGCGCGAAAAAAAGTATGAAGATCAAATAGAAAAGATAAAGATTGATTTTGATCAATTTAAAGTTGATTAATTTGATCTTAGGACCGTGCTAACAAACCGATCTAAAAGATTTTAAATCAACTCAAAGCCATTTTTCCTGTTTTTAGGGAACTACAACAGATTTAAATCGATTTTTTTTCAAGTTGTTTAATTTCATCAGTTTTGAGAATTTTTGCCCTTATTCATGGCCAATCTATTTTACTTCTACAACCATAGCGTCTGGTAACATAGTAAAAAGACCAAAGAATTTGAAAAATTCAATAATCGTTGCAGTTTGGAATAATTTAAGTTTCCATCTGATTTATGTCAGCTATTTTTTTGATTTGTTATATAAAATGTTGCTCAAAATTTGGCTCACATTGATTACTTTCTACAATTTTATAGAATGTTTTTGAGTTTAAAATCGGATTTGTATGGACCCTTTTTTTAATTCTACGCTTAGATTTTTGCTCACAATCTTATTTACATTGATGATTTTCTACGATTGTTAAATTGTTAAATAGATTTTAGCTAAAATTGATTTGAAAAAAGTTTTTTAGAAACTAAATTTGATCTGCTCAGGGGTATTTTAAAACGGATTTAAATGGAATTTGGCAAGATTGGGATGGGTTGTAGTAAGGAAGAAAAACTAAAAAATTTTCTAGACTCCGATCCAAAACTTAAAATTTCAAGAAAGGTCAAATTAAATCGATTTATAATCCATTTCAGTTCCTAAAAGTTACCTTGTTTATAGGTTTGGATGGATTTAAATCAATTTATATCGATCCGAAACCATTTTTGTCAGTGCGGGCATGAAGACCTCAACCTACTGAAAGCGTTACTCGGATTGTCATGAACTCAACAAGGCTAACTCAAAACCTCAAATAACATCTTCATTTGGGCAAAAAATATGGAAATATATTGATTTTAACTTATGATCCTTCAATCTGAAAGATATATTTTGCATTTCGAGTTAGCTATTTCAGAATCAGTATAACAACCCGCACTGGAGATTTTCTTGGATAATACTGGATCATATTTGATTGTTGAATTTTTATCCATGAAAGTTTGGTGTGGGAAGAAACTGTGGATGTGTATAAGTTGTGCTCTGTTTGTTAGGGAGAGGCGGCCAACGATGTGCGGAAGAAGTCTGTGAATGCCACCCAGCTAAGGAGCCTCAACATTCGCAACAAGGTACCACTACTATATACATTGAAAGAGTCCATTGCAAGGCTAGTTCCAGTAACAGCCAGTTCCTGTTACACCTCACACGTCTAACACAATGAATCTGCTAAATGTTGGATCCCAATCTTGTATGTCGGGTGTATGTTGAGTTAGTTCCATGCCTGCTCATTGAATGAGTGTGTCTATTGTGTGGTGGTTCTAAGTCTGCTATATATCTCTCTCTTTCCGTGTAGGCTGGATGGTCCCCCCTCATGGTGGCGAGTGAGAGTGGACATGGGGAGGTAGTGGAGATGCTCCTCAACCACAACGTCCGAGTGGATCTCTTCGATGAGGTAACCCACACACTACTCATACACTTCACACACACACAATTAAGATACACCATAAAACTAAGTGATTCCTTGATTGTATGAAACTTTCTATGTTGCAAATATCTACTCATCCAGTGTAAAAGTCTTCGGTGAAACTTGTTCCCTTAAAAATTGATTACATTTGTGTAGAAACAGCTGCAACTCTAAGGAAAGATTAAGAATAGGCGATATGAAACAATGTTTTTTTTTCTCAGATCGTTCAGCCCTAAACTAGTTATTAGCCTCAGTATTACTGACTGATTAGGGTGGCAACACAGCGCTGCACTATGCGTGTGCGCGTGGCCACACCGAGATAGCGGATGAGCTGATGTGGCACAAGGCCTTCGTGAATGCCAGAACGAGACTGGGAGTGACGCCACTGCACCTGTCTGCTCAGTATGGACATGCCAGATTGAGCCAGCTGTTGATCAACTCGCACAACGCCACAGTCGACATACTCTCATTGGTGAGTCATACATACTCTCATTGGTGAGTCATACATACTCTCATTGGTGAGTCATACATACTCTCATTGGTGAGTCATTCATACTCTCATTGGTGAGTCATTCATACTCTCATTGGTGAGTCATTCATACTTTCATTGGTGAGTCAACATCAAAAGGTTCTCGTTGTTATTGATCAGCAACTCATAGTTATAGTTTATCGGCCGTAGTGAAATACTAAACAGATATAATTTTTAATTACTATTATCTAATTACTATCAAAGATACGCACTCAAAATTGTTCAAAAGGTACGCTAGATCAGAAGTTCAGTCAGCAATTCATAAAGTGATCCTCCGTAGTTCCTGAAACTATCCTCATTGAGTTTATCTGCCTGTTGTTTCCAGACCCGCAAGACACCGATGCACTTGGCCGCCCAGGAGGGCCAGATAGATGTGTGCCAGGCACTGCTGGATCTCAACGCAGACCCATTCGCCAAGGACATGGCTAGCTCTCATTACTACTCTAGTTCTCAAAGTCCAAAAAAGGATTAATAGGATTTCATTGTAGAGAATAAAGGTCGTGACAGCACTCGAACACAATGAAACATGATATTATTGCTGACTGCTTTAAAATTATTCAGCACCATTATTTCCTAAAGAATAAGGGTATTTCCCGTAAAAGCCCCCACCTCCACGAGACCAGTAAAACGAAATAAATTTTGCCCCCCCCCCAACCTTGTAAGTTTACTGAAGGGGGACTGTAATTTGCTGGTGGGGTGTGTTTAAAGGGGTGCATATTGAGTTTTTGCATGTTTAGGAGGAGCAGACGCCTCTGCACTTGGCGGCAGAGAAGGACTTCAGTGAGGTGGTGAAGCTGTTCCTGAGCTACAACCAGGACCTGGTCAATGTGTGCAACAGTGAGGGCAGAACCTGTGCTCACATTGCAGCCTCCAAAGGCAGCATGAGTGTCATCAAGGGCTTAGTGAAGTTCAACCCAGAGGGTCTGGTGCTCGACAAGGACTCTGTAAGTTCTCCATTCTAATCAGTAGAGTGACTTCGCTCCACAGGTAGCATAAGTATCTTTAAGGGTTTAAAGGAGTTCAAACAGGAGGGGATAATGTTCGACAAGGACTCTCTAAGTCCTCTCCTCTAATTAATTCAGAGCCATCACTCCACAGGTAGCATGAGTGTCAACAGTGGTTCAATCAGGAGGGACTGTTGGTCGACAAGGACTCTTTAAGTCTTCTATTCTAAATAATTCATAGACATCACTCCACAGATAGCATGAGCGTCATCGATGGATTAGTGTAGATCAACCAGGAGGGAAGAGTGTTCGACAAGACCTCTGTAAGTCCTCCATTGTTATTGGTTCAGAGACATCACTCCACAGGTAGCATGAGTGTCATCAAGGGTTTAGTGTAGATCAACCAGGAGGGAAGAGTGTTCGACAAGACATCTGTAAGTCTTCTATTGTTATTGGTTCAGAGACATCACTCCACAGATAGCATTAGCGTCATCAAGGGATTAGTGTAGATCAACCAGGAGGGAAGAGTGTTCGACAAGACCTCTGTAAGTCCTCTATTGTTATTGGTTCAGAGACATCACTCCACAGGTAGCATGAGTGTCATCAAGGGTTTAGTGTAGATCAACCAGGAGGGAAGAGTGTTCGACAAGACCTCTGTAAGTCTTCTATTGTTATTGGTTCAGAGACATCACTCCACAGATAGCATGAGCGTCATCAAGGGATTAGTGTAGATCAACCAGGAGGGAAGAGTGTTCGACAAGACCTCTGTAAGTCCTCTATTGTTATTGGTTCAGAGACATCACTCCACAGGTAGCATGAGTGTCATCAAGGGTTTAGTGTAGATCAACCAGGAGGGAAGAGTGTTCGACAAGACCTCTGTAAGTCCTCTATTGTTATTGGTTCAGAGACATCACTCCACAGATAGCATGAGCGTCATCAAGGGATTAGTGTAGATCAACCAGGAGGGAAGAGTGTTCGACAAGACCTCTGTAAGTCCTCTATTGTTATTGGTTCAGAGACATCACTCCACGGGTAGCATGAGTGTCATCAAGTTTTTAGTGTAGATCAACCAGGAGGGAAGAGTGTTCGACAAGACCTCTGTAAGTCTTCTAGTGTTATTGGTTCAGAGACATCACTCCACAGATAGCATGAGCGTCATCAAGGGATTAGTGTATATCAACCAGGAGGGAAGAGTGTTCGACAAGACCTCTGTAAGTCTTCTAGTGTTATTGGTTCAGAGACATCACTCCACAGATAGCATGAGCGTCATCAAGGGATTAGTGTATATCAACCAGGAGGGAAGAGTGTTCGACAAGACCTCTGTAAGTCCTCTATTGTTATTGGTTCAGAGACATCACTCCACAGGTAGCATGAGTGTCATCAAGGGTTTAGTGTAGATCAACCAGGAGGGAAGAGTGTTCGACAAGACCTCTGTAAGTCTTCTATTGTTATTGGTTCAGAGACATCACTCCACAGATAGCATGAGCGTCATCAAGGGATTAGTGTAGATCAACCAGGAGGGAAGAGTGTTCGACAAGACCTCTGTAAGTCTTCTATTGTTATTGGTTCAGAGACATCACTCCACAGATAGCATGAGCGTCATCAAGGGATTAGTGTAGATCAACCAGGAGGAAAGAGTGTTCGACAAGACCTCTGTAAGTCCTCTATTGTTATTGGTTCAGAGACATCACTCCACAGGTAGCATGAGTGTCATCAAGGGTTTAGTGAACTCAACCAGAAGGGAAGAGTGTTCGACAAGGCCTCTGTAAGTCCTCTTTTCTAAATAATTCAGAGACATCACTCCTTGGATAGCATGAGCGTCGTCAAGGGATTAGTGTAGATCAACCAGGAGGGAAGATTGTTCGACATCGACTTTTTAAGTCCTCTATTATAGTTATTTCAAAGACATCACTCCACAGGTAGCATGAATGTCATCAAGGATTTAGTGAAGTTCAGACAGGAGGGAATAGTGTTCGAAAAGGACCCTATAAATCCTCTCCTCTAATTAATTCAGAGACATCACTCCACAGGTAGCATGAGTGTCATCAGTGGTTCAATCAGGAGGAACTGCTGCTCGACAAGGACTCTATAAATTGTCTACTCTAATCTGTACAGAGACATCAATCCACAGGTAGAATGAGGTTCATCAGTTGTTTAGTGTAGATCAATCAGGAGGGACTGTTGGTCGACAAGGACTCTTTAAGTCTTCTATTCTAAATAATTCATAAGAGATCACTCCACAGATAGCATGAGCGTCATCAAGGGATTAGTGTAGATCAACTAGGAGTGAAGAGTTCTCGAAAAGACCTCTGTAAGTCCTCTATTGTTATTAGTTCAGAGACACATCACTCCACAGGTAGCATGAGTGTCATCAAGGGTTTAGTGAATTCAACCAGAAGGGAAGAGTGTTCGACAAGGCCTCTGTAAGTCCTTTTTTCTAAATAATTCAGAGACATCACTCCACAGATAGCATGACCGTCATCAAGGGATTAGTGTAGATCAACCAGGAGGGAAGATTGTTCGACATCGACTTTTTAAGGCCTCTATTATAGTTTTTTCAAAGACATCACTCCACAGGTAGCAATGCTTTTTGATAATCCCTCGATTGAGTTAGTAAAAATAAATTTGTGAGAATAAGTTATGTGTTGTACTAAACAACCAAAGGCGAATTTGTTTTTTACTAAAAGTTCTCTGAAATTGAGTTTTGACTGCAGGTTTGTCGCAAAACTGAAAAAAAAATCACTTTTTAATTTACGCTCAAGAAACGACAGAGGAACATATTAATGTTAGTCCAAGACTATGTAAATCACTTATTATTTACCACAGAAACGTTGACTTTGAATTGATTGAAAGTGCAAGCTAACAGTCTTTTTGGTTTTCTTCCAAGATGTCACTATTTTTTTTGGTAACCTTACGTGGCCAAACTGTGCTTTGGATAGGCGCACAATTTTGTGTTTGTATGTTCCGGGATTCCAACAACTAATCTTTAAACATGTTCCAAAATGTAAGCGGATTCCCCTTACAAAATTTCCGTGGATTCCGCGTACAAAATTACTGTGGATTCCGTGTACAAATAGCTGTAACGTAAATTTTGTCGCAACGAGCTCTTATTTATAGTGGTCCTGGATTCCGCAACTGTAAGAGGATTCCACAAAATGTAAGTGGAATCCGCAAATGTAAGTGGAATCCCCAAACTCTAAGTGAATTCCGAATTTTGTTTATTACTGAACTTGCATATGAACAATTAAAAGTTAGAGCAAGAATTCATATCTTTAGCAATGCGGATTTTAAAAGCAAGAGCTTGACCTTTGTCAGCGGAATCCACGAACAAATCTTAAAACATCGGTCAACTAAATCAGTGGATGTCAGCTTTTAGTATTTGGGATACATCGAATAATCGAATAACTTCATTAGTTGGAGTCAATGGGTTGAGAGTGTTTAGAAACACAACGCACTGTATATCGCCGATTTTTCAGTGTTTGGGATTATATTGATCTCAAATACTGTTCAGTATGTGGGATTGATGGAATCCCAAATACTGGATTAACATGGAAGAATTATGGAATAAACTCATTATTTGGAGTCATTGGGTTGAGAGTGTTTCGAAGCACAATGCAATGCATATCGCCGAATTAGGTCAGTATTTGAGATTCCATCAATCGCAAATACTTGTCAGTTTTTAGGATTCCATCAATCCACAATAGTGAAGCTGGGTGTTTGACAGGAATTGAAATCGAACGTTAGGCATTTCAACAGGTAGCTGATCAACGTAATAATTTAGTTATTGAGGTTGAAATTTCTGGTGACCGCCTAATAGTTAAAATATATAACTTTGAGCGCTACTACACATATACATATATGTAAACTGAATCCTCAAACAAATTGCGGATTCCACTTACAGTTTGCGGATTCCACCTGCAATTTGCGGATTCCACTTACAGTCGCGGATTCCGCAACAGCTCAATTTAACTCTACACATCTCTTATTATTTGTTTGTGGATTCCACAAATTGTTCTGGATTCCGCAAATACGGTTGCGGGTTCCGCAAATTCGCCTAATTTTGGAGCGATTTCGAGCGGTACAGTTTTGTAGGTATTTGTCTGTGGAATCCAAAACAGCAAAGATAATCAAAGAAAAGTAGCAATGTTGCAAATTTTTCAACAAATCAGATTTTGTCTTGTTGCGGAATCCGCTTACAATGCACAGAATGCATATTTTGGCCTCGTAATGCAGTTTTTTAAATTATGTACAAATTGTTCCTTTTTTTCAAAGAAATTTATTATTTATCATAAATAGAAAAGTAGTTTTTATATTTATAATAATTTCAACAAACCGATCAGGTAATGGTGTTCAATAAAGATTCCATGAGATACTCGGACTGAACTTATATTTACCTCTTTAACTTTTTTGGATAAGACTGCTGTTGATATCTCAATAGCGTTTGGCGACCACCACGATTCCTCAATTCTCCTAGAGGGTTCCAAAGGGGGTTGCCAAAGGGGGTTAGGTTCCGTAACCCCTTACTTTTGAGGCTATTCTACATTAGCCATTTCTGAGTGAACAAATCTCAAAACTTACTAAAGATATGTTTGCCGCCCTTGTGCACTTATTTTTGAGGGGAGGCTGCACTGAGTTTTTTTGGTTCAAACTCTCCAAAACGTGTTAAAAAATGCATTTTTCCAAAATCAGACGGCGGCACTGTATATATCTGACAATTATGGTAATTTTGACGAGAGATCTTTCGGCAGAGCTCAAAATTTTTATAATGCCTATCCTAAGACAAAGGTTCAAAAAAATTTTCAAATACAAAAACACTAAAAACTATACTGCGATTACAACTGCTTAAATGCGCCACACTGATAGAACAAAAACTGAAAACCACATGTTTACGAAACATATGGGAACATTTTGGTGCAAGACGCAGTTTCAAATGGTTTAATTGGTGTTCCGTGCTCATCGTAACAAAAATACGCGAAAAAGTTTGTGGAATAATTGATTGGATTAATTTGAAGTGTGGGGTCTGTTTGTAGGTCTCCGGAAACACTACTCTCCATCTGGCTGCTTCTGGTGGGTTCCAGGACATAGTCAGTCTACTCCTGGACAATGGCGCCAATGCTCTCGAGGAGAATGATGTTAGCATAGAGACAGTTTTTGAACTTTTGTTATCTTTTCATTAAAATCAATCATCAGGATACTAATACTATTTTTGTGAACCTTGTCTTGAGTTTGTTTTTAAGGGGAGCATAAAACTGAACCAACTTTTTCCTATGATTCGTGAATGCTCTCGGTGTTCTTTTAAGCTCTTTGTTATTTTTCTAATACTAATCTAATAGGAAACAAATGTCTTGTTTGTTAAATAATGTTTGTCTCTGTATTTTATCTTATCCAGGAAGGACTCACCCCCCTCCACCTGGCAGCAATCTTCGGCCACACCAATGTGCTGGAGGTGTTCAAGGGGGCCCAGGTGTCCCTGAACTACTGCAGCAGGGAGAGTGGCCTCACCGCCATACATATGGCCGCCCACTATGGCCAGACTGAGTTCGTTCAGGAACTGCTGCAGGATGTAAGCGAGAAAAGAAGTTTTTTATAATTCAGCTGCGAACAACTGAATATTAATATGGCTATTTAAGTACTACGCTAAGAACAGTATTTAAAACAGTCATTGATGAAAACTTTCAAAACACTGAGACACAAGGTCAGTAAAGCTAATTTAATGAGAATAAAAGTCGACCACTGAGAAAGTTGATTGTTGTACTTTTTTCAGAAGCGGCAGTTTTCTCGGAAATCTTTTTTTCCATCTTTTCAATTTAAATTACTATTTTAAAAAATAAATACTTTTTATAACAAAAATTACACTATTTTAAATTCAGTGTTGGCGTTCCACATTTCTCTTGGAATTTAAACTGAAGCTTGCTTCTTCCAAAGATAAAATGGTGTTTATCCTGGATTATATTTTCATAGAATTTACAAAACAAATTCCATGTCGTTTCAATCTGAAAAACAAATAAACCGTTTCTGAATCCTCGGGGATTGGAAAGGAGTTTTAGCCTAGAGTAGATTTTTTAAACCAAATTACAGCTTGATTGCAGTTCTGGGTTTGTAAATTAAGATTGGTTCTAGTTCTAGTTAGAGGAGTGTGTGGGTCGCTGGTTTAGATCTTTTAAACTTGATTGAAGTCAATTCAACTGCATTTCACTGCTTTAAAAGCTGAATCTCAATTTGGTCAGCTTATTCAAAATGGCCTGAAGTTTTGAATTTTTCGTTTTGCTTTTTTCAAACGTTTTTTGTTTTTTTCTTCAAATTTTTGAAGTTTTAAAAAGGCCAGAAAGTTGTGTGCTAATGATGCAGTTACCAAATGTCCCACACCCTCCTTAGGGGTGTAAAACACTTTGTTTTAGGGAGTTTTTATCTAGCAAACTCAAGTATCTCAAAAAACACTCTTAGGGCATTGACAGTCTTTGAACATGTAAAGATTCGTTTAGACATGGTTTTGAATTCTTGTAATAGGCTTTTTGAAAACGTATCTTAGAATCGAGCAAAAACAAAGGATCTAAAAATATCTTAGGGTCTGAAAATTTCTTCTTCAGACTGAAATTCAGAACGAGCTGTTTGAACTCTGTGTTTCAAAGCAGATAAGTGTTCCCTCAATCGTTTTTGATTGGAAAGTAAATCAGAAGACAAAAAATTCAAGTAGCACATAATAATCCGACCAATCTTTAAAAACAACCCAAAATTTTTTTTTTTGAAATTAGTGTAACTAGTGTAGTGTGCTAAAAGGACCTGATATAAAACTATAATTTAGGCATCTTCTACAGCCAAAGTAAAATAGACTACTTGGACAAAAATTTTTGTAGAAAAAATGACCAAAAACAATTAAATCAAAAAACTTTTTTTTAAAAATTCAATTTTTTGTTTCAATTTTTTTTGGTTCAATTTTTCTGAAACTTTTGGTTCACGAAATGGAATGAAAAAACTCCAAAAACTATTTTTACTTGCTAAATATTAAGTTTTCAGGCATTAACTTAGTCACAATTAAGCTGTTGCAAGCCTGCTCGCTCGCTTTATTCGCGCGATATAAGACGAATAATAAAAAAAAATTCAAACCAATATTTCTCGACATTGGGCAATTTTTTAGAAATTTTTTAGTGTGGTTCAAATCACAATTGTAAGGGCTTTAATATGATATATCTCACAACCCAATCCTGATTTTGCGTGAAAAAAAAAAGAAAAAAACCAAAACCCACCCGAATACAATGTTCCTCCCCAATTTCCATTTTGGAACGAAAATTCTTTTCGAATTTTGGAACAAAAGAAGCTTATTTTGGGATTAATCTAATTAAACATGGTTTGTTCACGCATAAAATTTTCATGAAACAATTGACCTTGAGAACCCAGAAAAAAAGATAGATTCGTAAAATCAAAAAAAGTCTCATATTTATTTTACCGACGACTTTCAGAACATAATAGGTGTAAATTTATATTTAAAAAGATATTCTACGGTTTCAGCAACCAAATTTATTGACTAAAAATCTGTTTAAAGGGGCAAACGAAAGCCACTAAAAATCATCTAATATCTACGAATTTGTTGAATAATGGTTTTTAAGGCGTAGAAAGATCAATTTTTCTAGCCTACTTATTCTGTTTGAAATCTGCATAAACCATTTTCTTAAGATTTCAGACAGATTATTGATTGCCGAAGAGCGCAATCAAAAAAAACACCCGATAAGTTCAATTACGGGCACAATATTTTGCATTGCAAAGAAATAAAACAAAGAATTTCTTTAATTTTTTGAATCGAATTGTTTGCAGTTGAAACCTGCAAATACCGAGCTTAAGTATATTATTGACAAAAAAGTAAAAACAAATCAGTTTTTTTTAAAACGCGAAGATTGTGTAAGTGATTGATTGAGTTTTTAGCTTGAATGCGTTTTTTGAGTAAGAAAAACGATTAAAATGATCAATTAATATCAAATTTTAGGCCAAAAACTTAGAATTGAAACGCAAAAATAAGCTGCCCAGGTATAAATTATTGAAAAATTAAGTAGGAATTGACGATAAATTGTCAATACAAATCAGAATTTGAGCTCAAAAAAAACTGATTAGGTTACCCAAAAATTAAATAAATTCAGCTTTTTTCTACATCAATTTTTAATTTTCGTTTCAATGGAACAACTAATTTGCACGAACGAAATGAAAAAAAAATGACAAGTTTGATAAAAATAAACGTTAAAAAACTTGGTAATTGAAGAGGCATTTGACAAAAAAAACGGATCAAGGTTGATTCAAGTTATGATTTTAATTGATTGCAACTGTAAAGAAACTGATTTCTTTTTTTTGTTTGTTAAAATTGTAGATGTTATTTAAAAATGGGTTTGAACTGACCTATTTTTTATTTGAAATGGTGTAGATGACATCAAACAAGCGTTGATAAACCATTTTGAATTGTTTTTAAAGAAATTTTTGCGTTATATCAACAAAATCCATTGAAAAACATTTTTTGTCAACGAGTCAGAGCCAGCGTTTGTAGCAGTCGATGAACGTTTTTCAGGTTTTTATGTAGGACCTGATGAATTGTTTTTGTTTTTCAGGAAGCATTCACCTTTATGAAATGCAGATTTGAATGACCTTTAGGTATAGGCACTTTTTGAGTTCAGTTCAAGTTCATTTGCTATAAAGTAGGTAAAGTTGGCGTTCTAATTATGAAAGCTGAAGAACACAAAACGTGATCGGTTTCTAGTTGAAAAAGAGTTCAATTTTTTAGATTTCCCAGCGGAAGGAAGCTTTTCCCTAACAATCCAGATTTCGCAAGTTCGGTTAAACTTATTAAAAAATGCTAGTTTTAAATTGTTCTTGAATACCAAAGAGCTTTAAGGCCGTTTATTTTTTGGTCTAAAATTCAAAAATTGAAGGTTTTTAAAAAAAAAGCCGTTTTTTGTTTCTTTGCGTACAAAGACGTCCTTCTAAACCAACTGTTCGTTGGCTATGTTTTATATCAAAAACTTTGGTTGAATATATATGCCTTTACCGGCAGTTGGAATAGGTCTGCTTACTTATTCCGGAAATTTCGTAAGCCTCAAATTATGAAAGTAGAAAAAGAAACGCTTCAATTTGATTGATTCATTTTTCACAAAATTTGAAAATTGAGTTTTATCAAACAATTAAAATATCACTGATACGCTCGCTGTAAATTTATTTTGAGCAGAATGAGTAAAAATACCCGACAAATATCAAAAGTCATTGTACCAGTCTCCGATTATTGTCAGCACAGTTTGTGTAATAGCAATTACTTGATTTTAACTACTCGGTTGAACTAATTATGTGTTAAGAAAATCATTTTTTGTCATTATAGATCTGAGTATCAAGTCAGTATTGATCTAGATAGACCGAAAATGCTAGTCGTACAATTACATACACAAAAATTTTAAAAAATTTTCTAATTTTTTAAACTAAAATAGTGAAATCAAATTTGAAAGAAGTTATGTTTGGATATTAATTCGGTGTATCGTCATAATTAAATAAAGCATTTTCACAAAAATGCAAATCGGACATTTGCAATTAATCGGAATTTGTGCGACTAATTTTAAAAAAAAATTTTGTTGTTGATGGCACCAAAATTTTTAGTTACAAAACTATCACATAACTTTCTTGCTTCTTTTTCAAGAGCAAAGAAAAACTTCCTTAAAAACTTTTTTGCTCGCAATATTTAGTTTTCTGCGAAATAAGTTGATTAATGAACAAAACCCAAAAAGGTTCACAAAATGTGTATTAAAAAGTTTTTTGAAAACATACTAGTGGAAAGTATTCGTATAACAAAAATACTAATCATATACCTTACATGCAATTTCCTGTACTTGTAGAATTGCATGAAAATTAGGATCTTCTTAACAATCAATCCCTATTAAGAAAAGTGGAGTGAGAAAGCAAAATTAGAATTCCTAGTAGAAAGCTTTTTGCTAAACTTTTTATTTATTCATAGGGGAGGGAAGATTGTTGAATAGATCCGAAAATTGCATGATTAGCATATACATAAGTAATAATTGTATTAGCTTTTTTGTATGATCTTTTTGTATTGTATGGTCAACCCGGAGTATTTCAGGTCATAATCTAATTTTAAAATATTTGCATTTAATTGAAGAGCACTGTTTTTCAGTGCTAATGAAAAACTCCTGCAAACCTTCAGCGTTCCAAACAGTTGTAGTTTGCATACATAGACAACTTTGAGCTGGAGAAGAAATCATATCTTGAGCAATAAATGGTACAAAATGCTTATGCAAAAAGTACAGCCAGACAATCTCCCAAACTGATATCTCATTTTTGAGAAGCTGACAAACTGAAAGCCGTGAGAATTGATCGTGAAGAAAAGTAGATATATACATATATTCATTGAAGATCTTGTAGTGTTAGCAGATTTCACATTGAACATTTTAGCTTCCTATTGTAAGTGCGCAATCACAAATTCACATAAAACTAACTATTACGTACTGTGTATATTGAACATTAATTAAACCAGGCGCGGATCTAGGAATTTCTCGAGGGGGGATTTTCAAAAAAAATTTGAATATTTTGTCTACTGTCGTCCATATTGATGATTTTCTGAGGTCTCCCAAGTCACTATAAAGATCCCAGTTTGACCAAACGCGCCGCAGTCAAATTTTTGAAAACAGGCCAAAAAGGCACTTTTTGGAAAATTTCAACAAAAAAATTGCGTAATTTCGGCGCGCGCTCCCCTCAAAATTAGAGAGATTAAGGTCAGTCCGCCAAAAATGGATATCTCAAAACATTTTAAAGGGGGGACCCTTTGGGTCGCAGGGGGTCGAATGCCTGAAAGAAGAGGCGTCGCCCCCCCCCCCCCCCCCCTAAATCCGCTACTGGATGAAACTAAGTTCAATCCGTTCGAATTGTTCTACAATTGTTAGAATGCACAACTATCACCAAAAAAGCACAGAAAACACTTTTCTTATGGTTCTACAAAAACTAATAATCAACAGTTATATGATAATTTCAAAACTGTATAGGTAATATCGAAGGGCGGACAAATGATGACCGCACCGCCTCTGCCCTCAAGAAGTCGACCCCCTCCATACCCGATGTGGTCCCCCTTTAGTACTTTTTTAAAGCATCTATTTTTGGCTACTGAACATTACATTTTCTGAAGGCATATCGAGTGATTATATATATCATTTTTGATGAATGAGGGTGTGACAAAAACTTCAATAAGTACCCAAGAACAAAAAATATTCTTGGCTCAATTTTGCAAAAATTTGCCTCAAGCTCGCAAATTCTGCCTAAATTGGAATATTTTGGGCGTTTTGGGAGATAAAAAACTTAAGTATACCCCGCTTATAAGTGAAAAGGGGGGAGATTTAGTTAAAGAGATTCGTACAGTTTTTCTTAGTCGTCGCAACAAAAACAGCATGTTTAACTGTTTAAGTGTTTTTCTGTGATTTGTTTTTTTCTTTTTCTGCAGGTGGGTGCTCAAGCGGCCAGTTCTCCCCCCGCCGGGCTGCCCCCCGCATACTCCATCGGCCACAGTGACCTAGGGGGAGGGGGCAACCAGGGTGGGGGCGATGGGGGGTTAGGTGGGGGTGCTGGTATGGAGTCTGAGGGAATTGAGTATGGCTTCACCCCCCTCCACCTGGCAGCCGAGAGTGGGTGGGAGAATCTGGTCAGACTGCTCCTCAACTCACCCGGAGTGCAGCCGGATGTTCACACTTCATTGCACGTGAGTATCAACACACACTCCGGTCACAGCTGCCAAAGCAAGATTTGAACTGCTTTCGAGCGCTTTTTTTTTAAATCTGCGAACAGTCTGCGAGTATTTGAACTTACAAAAACAAACAGCTCAGTTTGCGTAAGTTTCGACCCGTTAATTTTAAATCATAACCTCGACCCGGGAATTTATTTCCAAAAATGTGCAGGAGGATGTTTACAGTTTCGAGTCACAACAGGTGCCGCTGTGAACTTTCGTGGTTGTGATTTATAACTTCAAATCTATTTTGTCCAATATGGGGAAGATAGTAGGACATACAGATGACTAACAGATATTTTGTATTTTTGAAAATTAAAATACTTTTCTCAATTGCATCCAACAAGCAAAATAAGGAACCCCTGGCCACTCAAAGAGTACCCCCTTTGATTCTATTTCAAAACATCCATCCTCGGCCAACCGAGTTTCAGTTCTTTGAAGGCACCTTTGGGGGAGCGTCAATGCATAATCAAGCAATTTTAGCCAAAACTTTCCAAAAAGCTCCCAAAATGTTTTTTTTTGGCCAGAGTTGTCAGAAACTTGGCTGCGGCCAGCTTTGGATCTCCTGTTCGGAATTTAAAGAGTGCAGGGAAAAGGAAAAACTAGACTTTGTGGAAGGAGCAAAAGATCACTGCATTGGTGTACTTGCCTATGGCTTAGTAACCTGGGTGGTTGTAATTATGTTGGGATATTTATAGCTACTTGTGTTTACAGGGCACCACACCCCTGCACCTGGCAGCCCAGGCGGGCCACTCCAACGTGATAGGTCTGCTCCTCTCCAAACACGAGGGGCTGCTGAGTGTCTATGACGGGAGAGACAGGAGTGCCCTGCACATGGCGGCTGCCAATGGACACAGGGACTTGTGTGTCCTTCTGGTGGGACAGGGCGCCGATGTGAACAAAAAGGACGTGGTCAGTTACTGCTATAAGAGGCAGACATTGGGCAAATCAGTGTCTTCATGGGGTTCATAGGGTTTTCGGACGGAGTCAGAAAATCAATTTGAATTTTACAAAATAATTTTCTAAACCTTCCCCCCTCATAAATTTCCAAGGCAGGCCCCTGCGTGTGTATTGCTAACATGAAGGACTGAGTGCTTTTGTTAGAATGGGTGGACCCCTCTGCACTTCGCAGCCAAAGCGGGTCACCTGGACACTGTGGAGGCTCTGATGGAGAATGGGGCCAGTGGACTGTTGGAGACGAAGGACCACAAACAGCCCATCTGCTATGCAGCTGCACAATCACACTACGAAGTGCTGATCTATCTGTTGAAGCGGGAACACAACAGCCACACACTCGTCAAGGACTCCAGGGTGAGAAGAAAAAGAGAAAGAAGACAGTTTGCTTTTGCTCTAGCTTAAAAAGATAGGGGGAGGGGGGGGGGTGCTTGGGAACAGTAGTATTTGCGTAACATAGGTCAAAAAGTCGAAGGGTAGCGATCAATATGATCATTTAAAACTCAAAGATGAGAGAGAAATAATACAGCATCTATAAAACACTGATTCATAATTTAAAACATTGATTGGGATCAGACAATCAATGAGGCTGCTGGCCCCGCAGCACTGACACAGAACTGTTTTTCTTTTTACTTCTTCTGCCACATTTTTTACTGCAACGGTCCTGATATTCACTGCAACATCAGTCCGGCCGGGCAAGATGGGACAGGTCAAGGTCAAAGAGTAGTCAAGGTCATGTCATAATCATAACTAGTGAAATATGAAAAGCCAGTCAATATTATCACTGACTCGATAGTCAGTTGTTCGAACCATGCCATGCCTGGTCAGGTTTTAGTCTGATGCAATGTTACATTTAAGGGATCTGTTCCAGTTTCCCTTCCCCCGTAAAATTACAAAAAAAACTGCTCAAAAATTGTTCTCACGGCGTTTTGCATGTGTGAGAAATCATGTAAAAATTTGTTCATTTGTTCGCGCTGGCATGTTTTGAAGCATTTTTTCACCTGAAAAACCATTTTAAATAAATTTTCATCAGAAAATTTCAACTGGGAGACTGGCAAATAACTTTTTGAATATGCTCCTTCCAGTTCCCCCTTTGTATTTTTCTGATTTTCAAAACATTTTCAGGTGAAAAACTGCTTTAAAACGTGTCAGCGTGAACAAGTGAACAAATTTTTACAAGAGCCTTTAAAAAAATCCGAAGCTCCCAGCACCATCAAATAAGTAATGATTGGATAAAAACATCGGCAACGAAAAATTTCAAGCGTTAGGAAAAAAATTGAGATTACTTTCAATGTTTTGACGGATAAAGCGCTTTTTCAAACTTTGAAAAAAAGATTTTCGGAAATACAGTAATGCAGTATTGTTTGCGTGTTCGCTTGGCAATGCAATTAGTGTCTGTTGTCTGTCTTTTAGTTCATCTTCGACATGATCCAGTGTAGTGACAGTGCAGAGGATCCTTACAAGGTGGTGAGGTACTTCATCCTCTGGTCCCCCGCCCCCCTGGAGATAGCACTCAAGCTCAGTGCCAGCTATGCAGGTACACATGACACTCCGTCCAACTAATTAGCTCCTAAGTTTTAATTAAATAGTGCTTTGACTTCAATCAAAAGCAGGTATGTCAAAATGTCTCATTCGCTTCTAAAACTGCCTTTCACTAAGCCTCTATTTTTCGCTTTCTGACTGACCTTAACATGAGCTAAACTGCAAGTTGTAATTATTGATCTGGGCTTCATTGTTTGATTAACCAGCAATTAGATTTTTTTCGCTGTGAGACCACAGGTGCAATAAAATTGAACGTCCTACGCTTTCTACTTTTTGATATGCTTGTCCTTAAAATCTAATTTACTTTTTCGCGCAACTTGGTCGCGAACACGATTAAGTTACCTTTCTATCTTTCTATTGTCGGGGAGTTGAAGGGTTTGGAGCTCGCAAAGATAGATTTTTTAATATATTTTTTGAGCGTCATTGCTATGCTGTTGGGTTATAGCAGAGTCCGATCAATCATCAATTTTCGAGAGTAGAAAGGAGATCAGAAAGGCTTCAATGTTTCACCAATTGAAAACAGTCTAACTTGCTTCTAAGTAACTCCCACTAGGAATTGTACGACGTCCTTAAATGTCAGATTTTAAGCATAAGCATATCCGGGGTTTTTTGCTCAAAAACAAAACTGGACTGTCAGTGTTCTGTGTTGCATTAAGAAAGTGTGTCCAGATCGTGGCTATGTACTCAGATACTACAGATTTGGCTTTGATTTGGCTGTTGACGATTCCTCCGACTATTACCGACTCGATTAGATTGGATAGAGATGGTTGACTCTTGATCCACTTGTACCTGACTAAACAATAGTTAGTTATGTGGCAATAACTTCACGAATGGGGACTTTTTTCTCCAATGCAAGCCTGATTGTACCACCCTCTTCATCTCTGGTCAAAATCAGCTGCTGCTGAACAAACATCAACTTTCCTGGGTTATGAACAGATATTTGAGTGTTCTGACTGACCTTAACATGAGCTAAACTGCAAGTTGTAATTATTGATCTGGGCTTCATTGTTTGATTAACCAGCAATTAGATTTTTTTCGCTGTGAGACCACAGGTGCAATAAATTTGAACGTCCTACGCTTTCTACTTTTTGATATGCTTGTCCTTAAAATCTAATTTACTTTTTCGCGCAACTTGGTCGCGAACACGATTAAGTTACCTTTCTATCTTTCTATTGTCGGGGAGTTGAAGGGTTTGGAGCTCGCAAAGATAGATTTTTTAATATATTTTTTGAGCGTCATTGCTATGCTGTTGGGTTATAGCAGAGTCTGATCAATCATCAATTTTCGAGAGTAGAAAGGAGATCAGAAAGGCTTCAATGTTTCACCAATTGAAAACAGTCTAACTTGCTTCTAAGTAACTCCCACTAGGAATTGTACGACGTCCTTAAATGTCAGATTTTAAGCATAAGCATATCCGGGGTTTTTTGCTCAAAAACAAAACTGGACTGTCAGTGTTCAGTGTTGCATTAAGAAAGTGTGTCCAGATCGTGGCTATGTACTCAGATACTACAGATTTGGCTTTGATTTGGCTGTTGACGATTCCTCCGACTATTACCGACTCGATTAGATTGGATAGAGAAGGTTGACTCTTGATCCACTTGTACCTGACTAAACAATAGTTAGTTATGTGGCAATAACTTCACGAATGGGGACTTTTTTCTCCAATGCAAGCCTGATTGTACCACCCTCTTCATCTCTGGTCAAAATCAGCTGCTGCTGAACAAACATCAACTTCCCTGGGTTATGAACAGATATTTGAATGTAGCTCTTTCCTGATCTGCGGGCTAGTTACCAAACACGGGTTGAGTAGTGAGACGAGCATAGATTGAAAAAGTTCGCTGTAGTCATGGAATTAGTATAATACAACGTGTTATCCGCTCTAATGTATAGTCCTTGTCCACCTTGAAAATGACGTCATAAGTCTTGTGAAAATCACTTCGCATTTTTGAGTGCAAAAATGGAGAATTAGAATCCTTAAATCTTCGTTTTCTTTCCCAGTGAAAAAAAAAACGAAGTTTTGCCTTTGCTTGGTGATAATGATATTATTCTCGAGCATACGAGAACCTTTCCTCATCCTCCTCCCCGAGTTGAGATCATCCCATCTATCCACCTAACAGCCGCCTGTTTCTCGAGATTCCTGGAACACTTCTGTGTCGCATCTCCCGAGCTGCCAGGATCCCCGGTTTTGGCGTTTTCTCATCGCCACAAACCAGCCGATCGCAGAGCCAATCAATTAGACGGTTTATTAAAAAATCCAATCTAAGTTTCCCATAAAAGGAGAAGGAATTGAAGCTGTCGGTGAGAATGAGTTGTTACCCACAACAGAGAAGTCCTGACTGCATGTATAGGAACTGCTGGCTGCCCACTTGCCTCACATGCTCAGTATGTTAAGCAATAAACATCTAAATAGAGGCGGAAGGTCACTCCTTGTGACAAGTTTTCAAATAGTTTTGCATTTTCAATTAGCTTCTCTGCTATCAATTACTTGTAATTGCTTCTATTTCTCCGTCCTATTCTGATTGTTAATCGATTTGTTTGCTGGATGTGTTGATATGAGCTGCTGTGTGGTGTGTTGTGTTCAGAGCAGAGTGTGCAGCGGAAGGACAGGGCCAAGGAGTTCTTTCTGGCCAGTAGCTTCTGCCAGACGATGGGTGTGGACCTGACCAGCGTCACCACTTCTATAGTCGACACTGAGGACGTCGCAAATGTAAGAGCAGAGCACAGTCGGAACAACAGTTTGTTCATCATTTTATACCTATAGGTTTCATATATTGTCTGCTGCCTGTGTTTTGTTTGTATTTTGGTTCAGCCCAGTGTTGTCCACTTACACTTTTTAAGCATTTATAACAGTAGTTCTGTTCTGATGAGTCTGGCTGTGTTCCAACTGTAGTCTCTGGACCTGCATGGATCCTCCCTGCTGGACATCATGATAGAGTGTGAACAGAAGGAGGTGGTGGCCCATGCCAGTGTCCAGAAGTACCTCTCAGATCTATGGATGGGACACTACACTGTAGCACCCTGGATGGTGGGCCATTAAATATACACTATTTATATATATCATTTTTGATGACTTCCACCTTTCATCTTTTTTTACAATAATCTCAGCCAAATTTAATATCTGCTGGGCTCGCAAATTTTGGATCAAAACACTGGTTGTTTTCATCATCGCATTATCACATGACCACTCAAAGTTGAATAAAAAATAAGTTATATTTGAATCAGAGCAAAATCGAAGAATTGGCTGGAAATTTCCATCAAAACGTGTATGTTTTGAAAAAGTTTAGGCGTTCAGTGTTTTACGTGGATCAATTTTTTGCTTGCAAAATTTTTCCACGTAGGGTATCAAAATTCGGAAATTTTGAATTTTCTTTTCATGGTTTATTGTATCCGGAACAATCGAATATATGATGACCAATGGATTTTTCAGCCAGCTCGTAAAGCACCAACTCGCAGTAAAAGACAACATGCCAAAATTTTCACTTAATGAGTTTTTTTCGAACTTGGTAGCTGTCTTTTGTAAAGTGTGGTTTTTGGTTGTGAGTTGTGGCGATACCGATATTGATAATGATGTATTATGTATAGATCTTCATGCTGTTGGTGGCCAGTCTACTGCCCCCTGTGTTCTTCCTCCTCTCCCTTCCCATCCGTCGCTTCACCCTCAACCGAATCCCCCTCCTCAAGATGCTTCTCTACATCATCTCCCACCTCTACTTCATAGCACTCCTCTCCCTCACCATCGCATTCAAACTGGACTGGAGGACCACTCAGGACAACCTACTCATACCCAGGTGGAATGAGTGGCTACTAGGTGAGATTCACACTTTTCTCATAAGAATAATTAACACTCAGAAGAACAAACTCATACCCAGGTGGAATGAGTGGCTACTAGGTGAGACTCACACTTTTCTCATAAGAATAATTAACACTCAGAAGAACAAACTCATACCCAGGTGGAATCAGTGGCTACTAGGTGAGACTCACACTTTTTTCAATAGAAGAATTAACACTCAGAAGAACAAACTCATACCCAGGTGGAATGAGTGAGTACTAGGTGGGACTCACACTTTTCTCATTCGAAAAATCAACACTCAGAAGAACAAACTCATACCCAGGTGGAATGAGTGGCTACAAGGTGAGACTCACACTTTTCTGATTAGAATAATTAACACTCAGAAGAACAAACTCATACCCAGGTGGAATGAGTGTCTAATAGGTGAGACTCACACTTTTCTCATTAGAATAATTAACACTCAGAAGAACAAACTCATACCCAGGTGGAATGAGTGGCTACTAGGTGACACTCACACTTTTCTGATTAGAATAATTAACACTCAGAAGAACAAACTCATACCCAGGTGGAATGAGTGGCTAATAGGTGAGACTCACACTTTTCTCATTAGAATAATTAACACTCAGAAGAACAAACTCATACCCAGGTGGAATGAGTGGCTACTAGGTGAGACTCACACTTTTTTCAATAGAAGAATTAACATTCAGAAGAACAAACTCATACCCAGGTGGAATGAGTGAGTACTAGGTGGGACTCACACTTTTCTCATTCGAAAAATCAACACTCAGAAGAACAAACTCATACCCAGGTGGAATGAGTGGCTACAAGGTGAGACTCACACTTTTCTGATTAGAATAATTAACACTCAGAAGAACAAACTCATACCCAGGTGGAATGAGTGGCTAATAGGTGAGACTCACACTTTTCTCATTAGAATAATTAACACTCAGAAGAACAAACTCATACCCAGGTGGAATGAGTGGCTACTAGGTGACACTCACACTTTTCTGATTAGAATAATTAACACTCAGAAGAACAAACTCATACCCAGGTGGAATGAGTGGCTAATAGGTGAGACTCACACTTTTCTCATTAGAATAAATAACACTCAGAAGAAAAAACTCATATCCAGGTGGAATGAGTGACTACTAGGTGAGAATCGAACTTTTCTCATTCGAATAATTAACACTTAGAAGAACAAACTCATACCCAGGTGGAATGAGACGCTACAAGGTGAGACTCACACTTTTCTGATTAGAATAATTAACTCTCAGAAGAACAAACTCTTACCCAGGTGGAATGAGTGGCTAATAGGTGAGACTCACACTTTTCTCATTAGAATAATTAACACTCAGAAGAACAAACTCATACCCAGGTGGAATGAGTGACTACTAGGTGAGAATCGAACTTTTCTCATTCGAATAATTAACACTCAGAAGAACAAACTCATACCCAGGTGGAATGAGACGCTACAAGGTGAGACTCACACTTTTCTGATTAGAATAATTAACACTCAGAAGAACAAACTCATACCCAGGTGGAATGAGTGGCTACTAGGTGACACTCACACTTTTCTCAATAGAAAAATTAACACTCAGAAGAACAAACTCATACCCAGGTGGAATGAGTGACTACTAGGTGAGAATCGAACTTTTCTCATTCGAATAATTAACACTCAGAAGAACAAACTCATACCCAGGTGGAATGAGACGCTACAAGGTGAGACTCACACTTTTCTGATTAGAATAATTAACACTCAGAAGAACAAACTCATACCCAGGTGGAATGAGTGGCTACAAGGTGAGACTCACACTTTTCCGATTAAAATAATTAACACTCAGAAGAACAAACTCATACCCAGGTAGAATGAGTGGCTACTAGGTGAGACTCACACTTTTCTCATTAGAATAATTAACACTCAGAAGAACAAACTCATACTCAGGTGGAATGAGTGGCTACATGGTGAGACTCACACTTTTTTGATTAGAATAACTAACACTCAGAAGAACAAACTCATACCCAGGTGGAGTGCGTGGCTACTAGGTGAGACTCACACTTTTCTCCTTAGAATAATTAACACTCAGAAGAACAAACTCATACCCAGGTGGAATGAGTGGCTACAAGGTGAGACTCACACTTTTCTGATTAGAATAATTAACACTCAGAAGAACAAACTCATACCCAGGATGAATGAGTGGCTACTAGGTGAGACTCACACTTTTCTCATTAGAATTATAAACTCTCAGAAGAACAATTTCATACCCAGGTGGAATGAATGGCTACTAGGTGAGACTGACACTTTTCTCATTAGAATAATTAACACTCAGGAGAACAAACTCATACCCAGGTTGAATGAGTGGCTACTACGTGAGACGCACACTTTTCTGATTAGAATAATTAACACTCAGAAGAACAAACTCATACCCAGGTGGAATGAGTGGCTACTAGGTGACACTCACACTTTTCTCAATAGAAAAATTAACACTCAGAAGAACAAACTCATACCCAGGTGGAATGAGTGGCTACAAGGTGAGACTCACACTTTTCCGATTAGAATAATTAACACTCAGAAGAACAAACTCATACCCAGGTAGAATGAGTGGCTACTAGGTGAGACTCACACTTTTCTCATTAGAATAATTAACACTCAGAAGAACAAACTCATACTCAGGTGGAATGAGTGGCTACATGGTGAGACTCACACTTTTTTGATTAGAATAACTAACACTCAGAAGAACAAACTCATACCCAGGTGGAATGCGTGGCTACAAGGTGAGACTCACACTTTTCTGATTAGAATAATTAACACTCAGAAGAACAAACTCATACCCAGGATGAATGAGTGGCTACATGGTGAGACTCACACTTTTTTTGATTAGAATAACTAACACTCAGAAGAACAAACTCATACCCAGGTGGAATGCGTGGCTACTGGGTGAGACTCACATTTTTCTCCTTAGAATAATTAACACTCAGAAGAACAAACTCATACCCAGGTGGAATGAGTGGCTACAAGGTGAGACTCACACTTTTCTGATTAGAATAATTAACACTCAGAAGAACAAACTCATACCCAGGATGAATGAGTGGCTACTATGTGAGACTCACACTTTTCTCATTAGAATTATAAACTCTCAGAAGAACAATTTCATACCCAGGTGGAATGAATGGCTACTAGGCGAGACTGACACTTTTCTCATTAGAATAATTAACACTCAGGAGAACAAACTCATACCCAGGTTGAATGAGTGGCTACTACGTGAGACGCACACTTTTCTGATTAGAATAATTAACACTCAGAAGAACAAACTCATACCCAGGTGGAATGAGTGGCTTCTAGGCGAGACTCACACTTTTCTCATAAGAATAATACACACTCAGAAGAACAAACTCATACCCAAGATGAATGAATGGCTACTAGGAGAGACTTACACTTTGCTCATTAGAATTTTTAACACTAAGAAGAACAAACTCATAATAAGTGGAATGAGTGGCTACTGGTGAGACTCACACTTTTCTGACTACAATAATTAACACTCAGAAGAACATACCCAGGATGAATGAACGGCTACTAGGAGAGACTCACACTTTGCTCATTAGAATAATTAACACTAAGAAGAACAAACTCATACCCAGTGGAATGAGTGGCTACTGGTAACACTCACACTTTTCTGATTAGAATAATTAACACTCAGAAGAACAAACTCATACCCAGGTGGAATGAGTGACTACTAAGTGAGAATCGAACTTTTCTCATTCGAATAATTAACACTCAGAAGAATAAACTCATACCCAGGTGGAATGAGTGGCTACTGGTGACACTCACACTTTTCTGATTAGAATAATTAACACTCAGAAGAACAAACTCATACCCAGGTGGAATGAGTGACTACTAGGTGAGAATCGAACTTTTCTCATTCGAATAAGTAACACTCAGAAGAATAAACTCATACCCAGGTGGAATGAGTGGCTACTAGGTGACACTCACACTTTTCTCAATAGGAAATTTAAGACTCAGAAGAACAAACTCATACCCAGGTGGAATGAGTGGCTACAAGGTGAGACTCACACTTTTCCCATTAGAATAATTAACACTCAGAAGAACAAACTCATACCCAGGTAGAATGAGTGGCTACTAGGTGAGACTCACACTTTTCTCATTAGAATAATTAACACTCAGAAGAACAAACTCATACTCAGGTGGATTGAGTGGCTACAAGGTGAGACTCACACTTTTTTGATTAGAATAACTAACACTCAGAAGAAGAAACTCATACCCAGGTGGATTGAGTGGCTCCTAGGTGAGACTCACACTTTTCTCCTTAGAATAATTAACACTCAGAAGAACAAACTCATACCCAGGTGGTATTAGTGGCTACAAGGTGAGACTCACACTTTTCTGATTAGAATAATTAACACTCAGAAGAACAAACTCATACCCAGGTGGAATGAGTGACTACTAAGTGAGAATCGAACTTTTCTCATTCGAATAATTAACACTCAGAAGAATAAACTCATACCCAGGTGGAATGAGTGGCTACTGGTGACACTCACACTTTTCTGATTAGAATAATTAACACTCAGAAGAACAAACTCATACCCAGGTGGAATCAGTGACTACTAGGTGAGACTCACACTTTTTTGATTAGAATAACTAACACTCAGAAGAATAAACTCATACCCAGGTGGAATGAGTGGCTACAAGGTGAGACTCACACTTTTCCGATTAGAATAAGTAACACTCAGAAGAATAAACTCATACCCAGGTGGAATGAGTGGCTACTAGGTGACACTCACACTTTTCTCAATAGAAAATTTAAGACTCAGAAGAACAAACTCATACTCAGGTGGAATGAGTGGCTACAAGGTGAGACTCACACTTTTTTGATTAGAATAACTAACACTCAGAAGAATAAACTCATACCCAGGTGGAATGAGTGGCTACAAGGTGAGACTCACACTTTTCCGATTAGAATAATTAACACTCAGAAGAACAAACTCATACCCAGGTAGAATGAGTGGCTACTAGGTGAGACTCACACTTTTCTCATTAGAATAATTAACACTCAGAAGAACAAACTCATACTCAGGTGGAATGAGTGGCTACAAGGTGAGACTCACACTTTTTTGATTAGAATAACTAACACTCAGAAGAAGAAACTCATACCCAGGTGGAATGAGTGGCTCCTAGGTGAGACTCACACTTTTCTCCTTAGAATAATTAACACTAAGAAGAACAAACTCATACCCAGGTGGTATGAGTGGCTACAAGGTGAGACTCACACTTTTCTGATTAGAATAATTAACACTCAGAAGAACAAACTCATACCCAGGATGAAAGAGTGGCAACTAGGTGAGACTCACACTTTTTTCATTACAATTATAAACTCTCAGAAGAACAATTTCATACCCAGGTGGAGTGAGTGGCTACTAGGTGAGACTGACACTTTTCTGACTACAATAATTAACACTCAGAAGAACATACCCAGGATGAATGAACGGCTACTAGGAGAGACACACACTTTGCTCATTAGAATAATTAACACTGAGAAGAACAAACTCATACCCAGTGGAATGAGTGGCTACTGGTGACACTCACACTTTTCTGATTAGAGTAATTAACACTCAGAAGAACAAACTCATACCCAGGATGAATGAATGGCTACTAGGAGAGATTCACACTCTTATCATTCGAATAACTAAAACTCAGAAGAACAAACTCATACCCAGGTGGAATGAGTGGCTACAAGGTGAGACTCACACTTTTCTGATTAGAATAATTAACACTCAGAAGACCAAACTCATAACCAGGATGAATGAGTGGCTACTAGGTGAGACTCACACTCTTATCATTAGAATTATAAACTCTCAGAAGAACAATTTCATACCCAGGTGGAATGAATGGCTACTAGGTGAGACTGACACTTTTCTCATTAGAATAATTAACACTCAGGAGAACAAACTCATACCCAGGTTGAATGAGTGGCTACTAGGTGAGACGCACACTTTTCTGATTAGAATAATTAACACTCAGAAGAACAAACTCATAACCAGGTGGAATGAGTGGCTTCTAGGTGAGACTCACACTTTTCTCATAAGAATAATACACACTCAGAAGAACAAACTCATACCCAAGATGAATGAATGGCTACTAGGAGAGACTTACACTTTGCTCATTAGAATTTTTAACACTAAGAAGAACAAACTCATAATAAGTGGAATGAGTGGCTACTGGTGAGACTCACACTTTTCTGACTACAATAATTAACACTCAGAAGAACATACCCAGGATGAATGAACGGCTACTAGGAGAGACTCACACTTTGCTCATTAGAATAATTAACACTATGAAGAACAAACTCATATCCAGTGGAAAGAGTGGCTACTGGTGACACTCACACTTTTCTGATTAGAATAATTAACAGTCAGAAGAACAAACTCATACCCAGGTGGAATGAGTGACTACTAGGTGAGAATCGAACTTTTCTCATTCGAATAATTAACACTCAGAAGAATAAACTCATACCCAGGTGGAATGAGTGGCTACTGGTGACACTCACACTTTTCTGATTAGAATAATTAACACTCAGAAGAACAAACTCATACCCAGGTGGAATGAGTGACTACTAGGTGAGAATCGAACTTTTCTCATTCGAATAAGTAATACTCAGAAGAATAAACTCATACCCAGGTGGAATGAGTGGCTACTAGGTAACACTCACACTTTTCTGATTAGAATAATTAACACTCAGAAGACCAAACTCATAACCAGGATGAATGAGTGGCTACTAGGTGAGACTCACACTCTTATCATTAGAATTATAAACTCTCAGAAGAACAATTTCATACCCAGGTGGAATGAATGGCTACTAGGTGAGACTGACACTTTTCTCATTAGAATAATTAACACTCAGGAGAACAAACTCATACCCAGGTTGAATGAGTGGCTACTAGGTGAGACGCACACTTTTCTGATTAGAATAATTAACACTCAGAAGAACAAACTCATAACCAGGTGGAATGAGTGGCTTCTAGGTGAGACTCACACTTTTCTCATAAGAATAATACACACTCAGAAGAACAAACTCATACCCAAGATGAATGAATGGCTACTAGGAGAGACTTACACTTTGCTCATTAGAATTTTTAACACTAAGAAGAACAAACTCATAATAAGTGGAATGAGTGGCTACTGGTGAGACTCACACTTTTCTGACTACAATAATTAACACTCAGAAGAACATACCCAGGATGAATGAACGGCTACTAGGAGAGACTCACACTTTGCTCATTAGAATAATTAACACTAAGAAGAACAAACTCATATCCAGTGGAAAGAGTGGCTACTGGTGACACTCACACTTTTCTGATTAGAATAATTAACAGTCAGAAGAACAAACTCATACCCAGGTGGAATGAGTGACTACTAGGTGAGAATCGAACTTTTCTCATTCGAATAATTAACACTCAGAAGAATAAACTCATACCCAGGTGGAATGAGTGGCTACTGGTGACACTCACACTTTTCTGATTAGAATAATTAACACTCAGAAGAACAAACTCATACCCAGGTGGAATGAGTGACTACTAGGTGAGAATCGAACTTTTCTCATTCGAATAAGTAATACTCAGAAGAATAAACTCATACCCAGGTGGAATGAGTGGCTACTAGGTAACACTCACACTTTTCTCAATAGAAAATTTAAGACTCAGAAGAACAAACTCATACCCAGGTGGAATGAGTGGCTACAAGGTGAGACTCACACTTTTCCGAATAGAATAATTAACACTCAGAAGAACAAACTCATACCCAGGTAGAATGAGAGACTACTAGGTGAGACTCACACTTTTCTCATTAGAATAATTAACACTCAGAAGAACAAACTCATACTCAGGTGGAATGAGTGGCTACAAGGTGAGACTCACACTTTTTTGATTAGAATAACTAACCTTCAGAAGAAGAAACTCATACCCAGATGGAATGAGTGGCTCCATGGTGAGACTCACACTTTTTTTGATTAGAATAACTAACACTCAGAAGAACAAACTCATACCCAGGTGGAATGCGTGGCTACTGGGTGAGACTCACACTTTTCTCCTTAGAATAATTAACACTCAGAAGAACAAACTCATACCCAGGTGGTATGAGTGGCTACAAGGTGAGACTCACACTTTTCTGATTAGAATAATTAACACTCAGAAGAACAAACTCATACCCAGGATGAATGAGTGGCTACTAGGTGAGACTCACACTTTTTTCATTACAATTATAAACTCTCAGAAGAACAATTTCATACCCAGGTGGAGTGAGTGGCTACTAGGTGAGACTGACACGTTTCTGACTACAATAATTAACACTCAGAAGAACATTCCCAGGATGAATGAACGGCTACTAGGAGAGACACACACTTTGCTCATTAGCATAATTAACACTAAGAAGAACAAACTCATACCCAGTGGAATGAGTGGCTACTGGTGACACTCACACTTTTCTGATTAGAGTAATTAACACTCAGAAGAACAAACTCATACCCAGGATGAATGAATGGCTTAGGAGAGATTCACACTCTTATCATTCGAATAACTAAAACTCAGAAGAACAAACTCATACCCAGGTGGAGTGAGTGGCTACAAGGTGAGACTCACACTTTTCTGATTAGAATAATTAACACTCAGAAGAACAAACTCATAACCAGGATGAATGAGTGGCTACTAGGTGAGACTCACACTTTTCTCATTACAATTATAAACTCTCAGAAGAACAATTTCATACCCAGGTGGAGTGAGTGGCTACTAGGTGAGACTGACACTTTTCTCATTAGAATAATTAACACTCAGGAGAACAAACTCATACCCAGGATGAATGAGTGGCTACTAGGTGAGACTCACACTTCTCTGATTAGAAAAATTAACACTCAGAAATACAAACTCATACCCAGGTGGAATGAGTGGCTTCTAGGTGAGACTCACACTTTTCTCATAAGAATAATTAACACTCAGAAGAACAAACTCATACTCAGGTGGAATGAGTGGCTACATGGTGAGACTCACACTTTTTTGATTAGAATAACTAACACTCAGAAGAACAAACTCATACCCAGGTGGAATGCGTGGCTACTAGGTGAGACTCACACTTTTCTCCTTAGAATAATTAACACTCAGAAGAACAAACTCATAACCAGGATGAATGAGTGGCTACTAGGTGAGACTCACACTTTTCTCATTACAATTATAAACTCTCCGAAGAACAATTTCATACCCAGGTGGAGTGAGTGGCTACTAGGTGAGACTGACACTTTTCTCATTAGAATAATTAACACTCAGGAGAACAAACTCATACCCAGGATGAATGAGTGGCTACTAGGTGAGACTCACACTTCTCTGATTAGAAAAATTAACACTCAGAAATACAAACTCATACCCAGGTGGAATGAGTGGCTTCTAGGTGAGACTCACACTTTTCTCATAAGAATAATTAACACTCAGAAGAACAAACTCATACTCAGGTGGAATGAGTGGCTACATGGTGAGACTCACACTTTTTTGATTAGAATAACTAACACTCAGAAGAACAAACTCATACCCAGGTGGAATGCGTGGCTACAAGGTGAGACTCACACTTTTCTGATTAGAATAATTAACTCATTCCGTCCAACAACACAGCTTTTGTAAATTAAACGCGTTGTTCAAACCATGGTTTGGCAAAGCATATTGATTTTCAAGCAATCAGACTGGAGCGTTTTAACTGGTCTTTTCATGATTTGACATGTGATCAATTTGGGCGGAATGCGTGAAAGACGACGCCTCTAGCTCTTACCTTCTCTTCTGTTCCAGTGCTGTTCATCTGTGGACTGGCCCTCTCTGAAATACTGCAGCCGTCCAGTCTGAATGGACTGAGCAGTCTCAAGATAGTCGTCATCCTCCTCGGCTGCATCTCCATCCTCATACACGCAGCCGCATTCGCCATCTCAGACTACGGTAACACTCCTCTACTTGTAGTCACCTGCTACCAATAGCGGGTTAGTTGCTCTCTTATAGCGCCCTCATCACCCCCCGAGTCCAGATTTTTCATCTATTTTGAAACAAGATTTGAGTGGTTAGATTTTTTTTTAGAGGACTGAGATCAAAATCTCGCTTAAAAATGAGCGGTTTGATCGGTTTTTGAGCGCTTTTCTTCATAAACCTCAGCGGTTTTTTAGGTATGCCTACAAAAACCGCGCAAGATTTGAACGGTTTTTGAGCGGTTCATCTACAAAAATGCAAGCTATCGATTTGACGTCCATTCAAGAAAACGTTCGGCTATTTTCTGTTATACGGCCAATATTCATGATATTGCTATTTTGAAAAATGAGCTATAACGCTTGATTCTGATTGAACCAAATTAACAAATGCGAAGGAAACTTAAAGCTTAATTACCAAAACATACTAGCGCATTCAGCGTTTTGATAATTTTGGGCCGCATAACAGAAAAGACCAAGAAGCTTGTCATATAGTTTCATATATAGCATTTGTGGAAAAAATACTTTTCCTACAATTTTTAATATGAAAATTAAATTATAAGCATATAACAGATACGAAAAAAAAAATAAGAGTCATAGGAGTTTGATCCCTTACATTTTATTTCGCTGCAATTCTGGCCTACAGCAGCCGCCCCCATTTTCAAGCGTTAATAATTGATTATATAATATGATGTTCGGACAAGTCTTGCTAAAATGGAGAAAAATTTGTTTTATCTATTTATTTATTGATTATAATCTCACTATTTGAAATCAAATTAAAATGATTTATAATATATATATATATATATATATATATATATATATATATATATATATATATATATTTTTTCCGATTATAATCGATCATTAATCCACATTTTTTGATACAATAACAATATATTATAATTGATCATTTTAAATCCAATTTCTAATTCATATGCTTTGCACATAAGTTCACTATACTTTTTATTATCAATTGCAATCTCTCTTGTCCATTTTGTTTTCGACTTCGCATCTGAATTGCTTATATTTCATTTTTTTTGTAGTGGTTAATTTATGTGATTAAATTAATTTTTTAAAAAGTTTTCAAATTTTGTGATGCGATTTTTCGAGTTCGTACATTTTAAAATCTGATGCACAGTTTATTTTTTAAACCACCAAAACATCAGCACTTTACTTTGGTTTCAAGATTCTTTAGAAAGCTTATCTTCACCTGCTGTGAGAATCTTTCAACTAATATGAAGGGATCTGCATGAAACCATTTGTTTCGTGGTGATATTTTGTGCTCAGATGAACCAAAGATGAACCAAAGTGATTGTGACAAAAATTTGGCATAATGAGAGATTATAGTTTAAAACTACAGATTAAACTATTAGCATTAAAAGTTGATATTTTGAAAATTAACTTAGTAATTTTTGATTTGGTCAAAACCCGGGTCGAGGTCGTGGTTCTATGTGCAGAGTCCAAAAGTCTCAATCAACCGTACAAATAGAGTTGGGTTGAAGTAAGCCAACCAGCACAAAACAATAATTATAATGGCGCCGAGGTGAAACATTATACTAGCTGGACCTTGGGTAATAGTGTAAATGATCTTTGGGAACATTTGATAAAAGATGAAGTTCGATAAATTTGACTTGTTCATAAAAAAGACCACTTTTTCGAAGCCACAGGGTTACAGTTTTCGGATATACTTAATAATATCCCCCTTCACCTATGAATGAATACAATAAATTATCACATAGCTTTCTATTGCAAATTCTGATTTTGCAGCATTCTGATTGGTCGGAAGTTCGACTGTTTTAATCTAAATAAGGGGGGATTATTGAGTAGATCCCAATTTTCATATAATTTCTGACTTTAGAATTTTGTATGAATACACTACATTAAGCAGTTGTACATATAAGCAAAGTGTATGACTTGCATTGTCCCTAAAAGAATTACTAATTTTTTGCATTTCGCAAGGAACTATCACAAAAACGTAAATGTTTGTAAACGTCTAGAAAACTTCAACATTGAAAAAGTTTAGTTGTTAAAAAGGTGACGTGTGTTTCTGACAGACTCATGTTAATCTTAACATAAAAAATAATAATAAAAATTCTAACTGCACGAAAAACAATTATCAAAGTGTTTTAAGTATGTGTGAAAATGCCGTTTTTATGTCTAAAGTACATTTTAGTTTTTGACTTTTTTCTTTTTTTATTGTAGTCTTCCAAAGAAAATGCTCAACATACCGTGTTATATATCGAATTTGTATGATAAATTGTTTTCGAAGACCCCCATGTATGGAATCCTGTGACCAGCAGTTTTCTCGTATGAAACTGTGTGACGAGCATTTTCTTGTTTGAAAACAACCCGGGCCTTAAATTACTGAAAAAATTAAAACTAGCCTTTTCAAGCATAAATAACTCGATAAACAGTTCCATAAGGCATTATGAAATAAGCTCTCTGTTTTCGGCTGAGAACCACATTTTTGGTAGATAGAAGCGCGTAAAATTATACGCCCGTACCTTGTGAATTTGCTATACAAGATCTGGAATTGTTTTATTTCTAACAAAAGTTGGTTCTGAGATCTGAAATTGGCTATTTCAGATTTTTGATTCAAAACTAAAATTTCCAGATATAAAATTTAAACCTGAAAACCTGAAATTTTTGATCTGAATTGACCTCGAAAAACAACATTTAAGATCTGATATTAATTCTGAGGAACCCTTTCTTGTTATTTTCTTTGTTGTTCTGCAATATAGAATTATATAAAAAATAGTTAGTGGTGAAAAAAAACTTGCGGTTAAATACCCAAACTTGTTTTTTTTTCTAGTGATTTTCTGGTTCAACTTTAAAAAAAAAATTGTTAGAAGACCTATCATTTTATTGATTTTGGTGCGCTACTTATGCATTTTTGATCTTTATCTCATGTTTGTGGAAAGATATTATAGTCGTCTCCAATAGGAGATTTTGCTAAGCACCTGCTAGGAGCTAGCAGAAGCTATAAAGTACAGAAGTACCTAAAACAGCAATTTTTGTGTCAGAATCATTGATATCTTCAGATCTGAAGTGATCAAGGAAAACAAAACTCCGGACCTGAAATTTAGATCTGAAATAAACGTCTTCAGATCTGAAAAAACCAGGAAAATTAAAATTTCAGATCTGGAATTACATCTTAAAGAACCCATTCTTGAGGTATCCAAGGGTTGTTTTAATTTTTCACAACCAATTTCAGATCTGAAAATCTGATTTAGAACATTTACTAGGCGGTTATCTTCAAAAATGTAAACGATAAGCTGAATATAGTCATCGTTGTCTCAAAATACCAATATTTAGTCAACACGGTAAAACATAAAACTACGAATTCGACCAAGGATTGAAATAGAAAAACCCCGATTCGTTTGCCCAGAGCTACCTCCATAACTCTTTTTTTTGCATACCTAGCTAACTTTATTTTTGCTTAGTGTTCTTATATGTGGAGTCGTTTAATTGGTAAAAAGTTGCCCAGTATAAATGAAAGTTGTCAAAACACTCGCCTGTAGGTTTGACTTTTCGTAGTCAAGCTGGTCTTTTATTCTGTGACATTGTTCGTGTTGTGTGTAGAGGGTCAGTATGACATGATCTACATCCGGAACCAAGTGCTGGGCTGTGTGTTGCTCTGCTGCTTCGCCCAACTGCTCGACTTCCTCACCTTCCACCACATGTTCGGACCCTGGGCCATCATCATCTCCGACCTGATGAAGGACCTGTTCCGCTTCATGATACTCATGGGTCTCTTCATACTTGGATTCACACTCCAGGTATGCTTCATTTTCGGGATTAAATTTTAAAAAACGCTCAAGATTTGAGCGGTTTGAGCGGTTCTTGCCAGGATTTGAGCGGTTTTTGAGCGCAATCGTCAAAAAAAGCCGCTGGAACCGCTCAAATCTTGAGCGGTTTTTGAGCGGGATCTCGACTAGGGACATTATAAATTGGTGAGTTTGAGCCATTTACTCGTTCAAAGGCTATTACACCAGGTAAATTGGTTTTATTGGACACAATCAAAGCTGATCATGGAGAGCCGCTGTTTTACACCCTAGATTATGAGCTAAATTCCAAGAATCGAGGAATCAGTTTTGATAGCCGAAAATATTGTAGCCGATTTAGTCGACCAGGAAAATCAATAAATTGATAGTGGTCTAGCTCTAACTAGGTCTAGCTATTACATAGCAGCAGTACTTAGGAGCTGCAATTGTGTGTGTCTGTATAGTTGAGTTTTGATTCAGGTGTCGACAATCAGACAGCCGGCGTACCCGGAGGACTTCTGCACCTCCATAGGCAGACACCCCCTGAAGAACCCCTCGACTGGACAGAACAACACCTACTACGTGGGGGGCAGGGTGGTGGTGGAGGACTTCACCAGGTAACATATAACACTTATTCAATCAAAAAACTGAAACTGAAGGAGACCCTTTTTGAAATGCTTCAAAGATGAACTTCAAGAGAACTTGACTCAAATCGACTAAAACTTCTCCGATAAATTAGTTCTAAGTTAAAATCAAAACTGTTAAAGGCTTCTAAAAAGGATATCATTAGAACTTGCTTCAAATTTTGCACCCAAATAGACGATAAATTTTCCGATAAAATTCTCCAAACTTAAAAGAAAGAAAGAAAAACAACAGAAAATATGCGCTAAAATTTGATCTGAGTTAAATTTTCCTTTCTTCAAGTGTCCATTAGAAAGTGTTAATGGTTAATGGGTCTGGATGGAGTTTACTGCTAGTGTCTGTGTTTTTCTTGTTCAGGATGGCCTTCACTCTGTTTGGACTGGTGGACTATGCCGAGCTAATCGAGGAAACGGTTAGTATACACAACAGATGCTCTGATTGCCAACAAAATTATTGTCTGTATTCATTAAAAAGTGTCATCGAAACACTACATGAAAGTTTCCTTTGATAGATTTTGTTTTTGTCTGTTTTGTTTTTACAACACCTGATAATGACTGCTGGAAAGACAGAACTTTTGAATGTGTAAGCAAAAACCACATTGGTCCCATAATCGCTTTTTAAACAGGTTTTCCACTAGTAAAAAATTGATTGAATCTAACTCATTTAGACAATAAAATTGATAATGTAGGGTTTTAATTTAACAAATAAAAGTAGTTTAGAGGTTCCAAATACGGATTAGTACGTTTTTTTTAAACATTTTTTGTTCTAAAATCATATTACAGCAAAAAACTCGCACTTTGAAATTGTATGATAGACATTTTTTGTGTAGACGTCAATCAGGGGGATGCTTTGTTTGACGCAGAGAATCCAGATATTGGACAATTAAATCTATTTTTTGACGGAAAACAATCAAATTTACACAGTTTCGAGGAATTTTATATAATTCGTTTCAGATTTCCAACAGCTGTATTCCAAATGCATTTTGCTTATAAAATCTGAAACAAATTATATACAATTCCTCGAAACTGTGTAAATTTGATTTTTTTTTAAAACTGGATTTTATTGTCCAATATAGAGATTCTCTGCGTCAAAAAAAATATCCCCCTGATTGATGTCTATACAAAAATCTCTATCATACAATTTCAAACAAGCAATTTCTATCAAAACAATTTCATATGAAACAAGTGCTTAGCAAGCGATTACCATAAAAGGAAATTGTATGATGATTATTTATCAAACGATTATATTTTCTGCCGAAAATATCTTAAACTGCTTTAAAATTCAAATAAAGCAAAATTGTGGCAGTTTTTATTTCAAGAAAGCATTTTTTTTTTAAAAAATTGTTTTGAAAAAAGTGTTTGTACATGAAAATTGTATGCTATACATTTTCTCTTTTTTTCCAATCTTCTCGATTTCAGACTTGTTTCTGTGCTAAAATAAAAGTTTTTAGATCAAACTGTGCTCGCAAAAGTTGATGTTTTTTGTCAATAACGTAGCCCAGACTGAATTTTTCACTGAATATTTTTTTTTGTATTAAGAAAAATAGTTTCCATTGTTTCTACATGCTAAGATAAACTTAAATCTGTAAAAAAGGCCTTTTTTCAACTTCTATAGAGCCAAATCTAGAAAGTTTTTTTTTTGTATATAATTCTGTGTGAAAAATATAATGCACATGGCAAAAATCATCACTAGCGGTTTATCTGCTATCTGCGTGATAACTGCCACATACAACCTGAGTTTTCCTTTGTACAAAACCCTTAGTTAGTGTTTTGGAGAAGACACAAAGTTTTAGAACGATCTTAATCACATAATTTCATAGTTTGGAAAAATTGCTTATCATAAAACTCATAGCCTAAACAATTTGAGTGTACTGTTTTAATACATTCTGTTCAAAAAAAACACTGTAGCCAAAACCGTGTTATTTCACTTCAGATTGACGAGGAAAACTTAATATAAACTTACTCATTATCTTTTTTTTGATCTGGAGTGAAATTATACTTTTTTTGCCATACTCTTTTTTGCAAAAACTTTATGAAAGTAGCATATTCATTTGTTATACTGTAAAAATTGTCTGATAAGCATTTGAAATTGTATGATACGCATTTTTTGTCATTTATGGGCTTTTTGATAACCCAAAAAATGTAAAGCCTGAAGTCCTATTTTAATTATGGGTTTTGTTCACAAAAATTTCAAAACACATTATATCCAAAAAAACATCACTTACTTTTACAGTCAGCTCAAGTCACATGAGGAGAATTGTTTATCGCAAGCCATAAGATTCGGGAGATCTATTGATTAAATTTTCGTAACAGTAGGGTTCTTGCGATGAGAAAAATGGAACCAATAATCATTTTGTCAGATTTCGTCTCTAAGATCAACATTTGTGGCGCATTTTTTTTGTGAAAAAAAGTTTTATAAAAAATGGAAAACTAATCTTAGTTGTTTTTTTTTCTTTGTATATAAGGTATTCATAGTTTCTTTTCATTTCAAAAAGCAGAAAATGTTTAGCAAGTTCTACAACTCAATTTCAAACTTCTGATGAAATTTGATTTCAGATAAAATCAGCAGATAGTTTTTGTTTAATTTGTATACAAAATGAGTAAAACCTGCATAAAGTCTGTGATAAATTAATTATAATCTTTATAACATCTATATATATATATATATATATATATATATATATATATATATATATATATATATATTCTTTAAAAATTGTGCAAAAAGTTAAATGCAACTAATTATAATCGGTTACAATAGATTCGATAAAAAAACAAAATATTTTATTTGGTTTTAAAAAAGCTTTTCAATTCAAAGTTATGTGTTTAACTTGCGATAATCGAATATGAACCTAATTTTGCAAATACGGCGACAGTTTAAACACTGGAAATTTTCATGACTCAATTTGCTTTCATTCAAATCATATTTAATCACTATTATCAAAACTACGTTTTTCGGAAAAGTTTGTTTGTGCGTGAGTATAATCTATTTGACCGTGTTTTTTTGGCATTTTTTTCACAGGAGTCTCTCATTTTTTATTAGGTCAAGTGTTTGTGTAAACTTGTCCGAAACGTTTAAAAACAGGCCGGATACTAGTTTATAGCAGTTTTTTTAAAGTGACGGTATTGTTAAAAAAATTATGCATTCTGACAATGTTTTGTGTACTAACTTCACATGAAAACAGCCCAGCCGTAACTAATTAATGTTTGAAATCTGGTCTGAAACAAAAACGGCTTTCTTTGTGTTAAAAATTTAGAACTGAAAATGGTTTTGAAATTTTGAAACGATGCTTACATACATCTTTAATTGGTTGCTTCAAATTTCAAAGTGAATTTTTTGATGGTTGTATCAGATCTGAAAAATCCTAATTTTCTGTAATTTCTACGACTCAATTTCTTAGTGTTTTTTCTCAAATAGTTTCAGATAGACTAGTAGATACAAAACAATATCTCGCAATTCACTGATGAGATTTGTTTCTTTTAAAACGAATGAAAAATTAGAAACATAAAAATCAAATCTGCTAAAGATTCAATCAAAGTTTCAGATTTGAAACATCGGCTCTCGTTGTAGCTAAAAAAAAATTGAAAATATTTGCGAAATTTTAAAACAAGGCTTACATCCATCATTGATGCATTGTTTCAAATCTAGTTTTTTCATGGTGTATTTCAGATCTGAAAATACCTACTTTTCTGTAATTTCTATGATGCAATTTCTTAGTGTTTTTTTCTCAAATATTTTTAGATAAAGTACCAGATACTAAACCACATCTCACAATTCACTGATGAAATCTATATGTATTTTTTAAATTGAATGAAACATGGGAACCAAGAAAATCAAAACTGCTACAGATTCCTTCCTTATTTTTAAAAAATACAGAAATAGCAGCTTTGCGGCTGTTGGTAAATGTTCCAATTTCTAATAGGTTATTACAGAAAGAAGCGAAAATTGCAATTTCAGAGGGTTGTTCTAAGTTAGGATTTTCTAAATGAGTATTACTAAAAAGTTTTTTCATTATAATTGTTTAATTCTCACAGAAGATTGTTTTCTCTCGAAGTTCATATTTATGAATGGTTATATTTTGTACCAATTATCTCATTATATTTATTTATAATCTTTGTTTGTGCCAAAATATTATCAGGTTTTCTTTATGTTGTAAATGAATATAACTTTTCTGTCGAAAAAGAAATCTCATCACCCGCACAATAAAACAAATAGTCCACAGTCATCAGATATAATTTGGAATGTCTTATCTTTGTCATTGTTCGACCACACATTTTTCCAAATATTTTCTAGTGTTAGTGGGAAAATTCATACTAAATTCTAATATTTGTAAAGAAAAAACTGGTAAATTAGACAAAAATTGTGGAGAAGCTGATCTCCCCTCAAAATTTATGCTACAACCAGTTGATCCTTTTTCAGGCTCCATCAATTCTCAATCTTGTGGGTTTTCAACTCACTCAGTCACTGTTTACTTGAAAAACAACCTTACAAATTAAAGAAGAATAAGTTGAAAATACTGGTGAACCATTTGCGTTCTTTAAATGAATTTGTCTTTTCTTATATATTTTTAAACACTGATTGTCGGAGCATGTTGTGCTATTTACACAGAAACCGGCTATATTTGTTATCGTATCTATAGGTGTGCATTCCCATCTGGGCGGAGACCTGGTCGTTCTACGTGTATGCACTGTACAATGTGATTGCACTGATAGTCCTCATCAACCTCCTCATTGCCATGATGAGTGACACTTACCAGAGGATAGAACAACAGGTACAACTAAACCACATCTCAAAACAAAAGTAGAAGGTCACACTTCATCGGTACGATGAGTGACACTTACCAGAGGATAGAACAACAGGTAAAACTAAACCACAACCCAAAACAAAAGTAGAAGGTCACCCTTCCTCGATACGATGAGTGACACTTACCAGAGGATAGAACAACAGGTACAACTAAACCACATCTCAAAACAAAAGTAGAAGGTCACCCTTCATCGGTACGATGAGTGACACTTAGCAGAAGATAGAACAACAGGTACAACTAAACCACATCTCAAAACAAAAGTAGAAGGTCACACTTCATCGGTACGTTGAGTGACACTTACCAGAGGATAGAACAACAGGTACAACTAAACCACATCCCAAAACAAAAGTAGAAGGTCACCCTTCATCGGTACGATGAGTGACACTTAGCAGAAGATAGAACAACAGGTACAACTAAACCACATCTCAAAACAAAAGTAGAAGGTCACACTTCATCGGTACGATGAGTGACACTTACCAGAGGATAGAACAACAGGTACAACTAAACCACTTCTCAAAACAAAAGTAGAAGGTCACCCTTCATCGGTACGATGAGTGACACTTAGCAGAAGATAGAACAACAGGTACAACTAAACCACATCTCAAAACAAAAGTAGAAGGTCACACTTCATCGGTACGATGAGTGACACTTACCAGAGGATAGAACAACAGGTACAACTAAACCACATCCCAAAACAAAAGTAGAAGGTCACCCTTCATCGGTACGATGAGTGACACTTAGCAGAAGATAGAACAACAGGTACAACTAAACCACATCTCAAAACAAAAGTAGAAGGTCACACTTCATCGGTACGATGAGTGACACTTACCAGAGGATAGAACAACAGGTACAACTAAACCACATCCCAAAACAAAAGTAGAAGGTCACCCTTCCTCGATACGATGAGTGACACTTACCAGAGGATAGAACAACAGGTACAACTAAACCACATCTCAAAACAAAAGTAGAAGGTCACCCTTCATCGGTACGATGAGTGACACTTAGCAGAAGATAGAACAACAGGTACAACTAAACCACATCTCAAAACAAAAGTAGAAGGTCACACTTCATCGGTACGATGAGTGACACTTACCAGAGGATAGAACAACAGGTACAACTAAACCACATCCCAAAACAAAAGTAGAAGGTCACCCTTCATCGGTACGATGAGTGACACTTAGCAGAAGATAGAACAACAGGTACAACTAAACCACATCTCAAAACAAAAGTAGAAGGTCACACTTCATCGGTACGATGAGTGACACTTAGCAGAAGATAGAACAACAGGTACAACTAAACCACATCTCAAAACAAAAGTAGAAGGTCACCCTTCATCGGTACGATGAGTGACACTTAGCAGAAGATAGAACAACAGGTACAACTAAACCACATCTCAAAACAAAAGTAGAAGGTCACACTTCATCGGTACGATGAGTGACACTTACCACAGGATAGAACAACAGGTACAACTAAACCACATCCCAAAACAAAAGTAGAAGGTCACCCTTCCTCGATACGATGAGTGACACTTACCAGAGGATAGAACAACAGGTACAACTAAACCACATCTCAAAACTAAAGTAGAAGGTCACCCTTCCTCGATACGATGAGTGACACTTACCAGAGGATAGAACAACAGGTACAACTGAACCACATCCCAAAACAAAAGTACGATGAGTGACACTTACCAGATGATAGCATAACAGGTACAACTAAACCACATCCCAAAACAAAAGTAGAAGGTCACCCTTCCTCGATACGATGAGTGACACTTACCAGAGGATAGAACAACAGGTACAACTAAACCACATCTCAAAACAAAAGTAGAAGGTCACAATTCATCGGTACGATGAGTGACACTTACCAGAGGATAGAACAACAGGTACAATTAAACCACATCTCGAAACAGAAGTAGAAGGTTACCCTTCATCGATACGATGGGTGACATTCACCAGAGGATAGAACAACAGGTACAACTAAACCACAACTCAAAACAAAAGTAGAAGGTCACACTTCATCCGTACGATGAGTGACACTTACCAGAGGATAGAACAACAGGTACAACTAAACCACATCCCAAAACAAAAGTAGAAGGTCACCATTCCTCGATACGATGAGTGACACTTACCAGAGGATAGAACAACAGGTACAACTAAACCACATCTCAAAACAAAAGTAGAAGGTCACTCTTCATCGGTACGATGAGTGACACTTACCAGAGGATAGAACAACAGGTACAACCAAACCACATCCCAAAACAAAAGTAGAAGGTCACCCTTCCTCGATACGATGAGTGACACTTACCAGAGGATAGAACAACAGGTACAACTAAACCACATCTCAAAACGAAAGTAGAAGGTCACACTTCATCGGTACGATGAGTGACACTTACCAGATGATAGAACAACAGGTACAACCAAACCACATCCCAAAACAAAAGTAGAAGGTCACCCTTCCTCGATACGATGAGTGACACTTACCAGAGGATAGAACAACAGGTACAACTAAACCACATCCCAAAACAAAAGTAGAAGGTCACACTTCATCGGTACGATGAGTGACACTTACCAGAGGATAGAACAACAGGTAAAACTAAACCACATCTCGAAACAGAAGTAGAAGGTTACCCTTCATCGATACGATGGGTGACATTTACCAGAGGATAGAACAACAGGTACAACTAAACCACATCTCGAAACAGAAGTAGAAGGTTACACTTCATCGATACGATGGGTGACACTTACCAGAGGATAGAACAACAGGTACAACTAAACCACATCCCAAAACAAATGTAGAAGGTCACCCTTCCTCGATACGATGAGTGACACTTACCAGAGGATAGAACAACAGGTACAACTAAACCACATCCCAAAACAAAACTAGAAGGTCACACTTCATCGGTAAGATGAGTGACTTACCAGAGGATAGAACAACAGGTAAAACTAAACCACATCTCGAAACAGAAGTAGAAGGTTACCCGTCATCGATACGATGGGTGACATTTACCAGAGGATAGAACAACAGGTACAACTAAACCACATCCCAAAACAAAAGTAGAAGGTTACCCTTCATCGATACAATGGGTGACACTTACCAGAGGATAGAACAACAGGTACAACTAAACCACATCCCAAAACAAATGTAGAAGGTCACCCTTCCTCGATACGATGAGTGACACTTACCAGAGGATAGAACAACAGGTACAACTACACCACATCCCAAAACAAAAGTAGAAGGTCACACTTCATCGGTAAGATGAGTGACACTTACGAGAGGATAGAACAACAGGTAAAACTAAACCACATCTCGAAACAGAAGTAGAAGGTTACCCTTCATCGATACGATGGGTGACATTTACCAGAGGATAGAACAACAGGTACAGCTAAACCACATCTCAAAACAAAAGTAGAAGGTCACACATCATCGGTACGATGAGTGACACTTACCAGATGATAGAACAACAGGTACAACTAAACCATATTCCAAAACAAAAGTAGAAGGTCACCCTTCCTCGATACGATGAGTGACACTTACCAGAGGATAGAACAACAGGTACAACTAAACCACATCCCAAAACAAAAGTAGAAGGTCACACTTCATCGGTACGATGAGTGACACTTACCATAGGATAGAACAACAGGTAAAACTAAACCACATCTCGAAACAGAAGTAGAAGGTTACCCTTCATCGATACGATGGGTGACATTTACCAGAGGATAGAACAACAGGTACAACTAAACCACATCTCAAATCAAAAGTAGAAGGTCACCCTTCCTCGATACGATAAGTGACACTTACAAGAGGATAGAACAACAGGTACAACTAAACCACATCCCAAAACAAAAGTAGAAGGTCACACTTCATCGGTACGATGAGTGACACTTACCAGAGGATAGAACAACAGGTAAAACTAAACCACATCTCGAAACAGAAGTAGAAGGTTACCCTTCATCGATACGATGGTTGACATTTACCAGAGGATAGAACAACAGGTACAACTAAACCACATCTCAAAACAAAAGTAGAAGGTCACACTTCATCGGTACGATGAGTGACACTTACCAGAGGATAGAACAACAGGTAAAACTAAACCACATCTCGAAACAGAAGTAGAAGGTTCCCTTCATCGATACTATGGTTGACATTTACCAGAGGATAGAACAACAGGTACAACTAAACCACATCCCAAAACAAAAGTAGATGGTCACCCTTCCTCGATACGATGAGTGACACTTACCAGAGGATAGAACAACAGATACAACTAAACCATATTCCAAAACAAAAGTAGAAGGTCATCCTTCCTCGATACGATGAGTGACACTTACCAGAGGATAGAACAACAGGTACAACTAAACCACATCCCAAAACAAAAGTAGAAGGTCACACTTCATCGGTACGATGAGTGACACTTACCAGAGGATAGAACAACAGGTAAAACTAAACCACATCTCGAAACAGAAGTAGAAGGTTACCCTTCATCGATACGATGGGTGACACTTACCAGAGGATAGAACAACAGGTACAACTAAACCACATCCCAAAACAAAAGTAGAAGGTCACCCTTCCTCGATACGATGAGTGACACTTACCAGAGGATAGAACAACAGGTACAACTAAACCACATCCCAAAGCAAAAGTAGAAGGTCACCCTTCCTCGATACGATGAGTGACACTTACCAGAGGATAGAACAACAGGTACAACTAAACCACATCCCAAAACAAAAGTAGAAGGTCACAATTCATCGGTACGATGAGTGACACTTACCAGAGGATAGAACAACAGGTAAAACTAAACCACATCTCGAAACAGAAGTAGAAGGTTACCCTTCATCGATACGATGGGTGACATTTACCAGAGGATAGAACAACATTACAACTAAACCATATTCCAAAACAAAAGTAGAAGGTCATCCTTCCTCGATACGATAAGTGACACTTACCAGAGGATAGAACAACAGGTACAACTAAACCACATCCCAAAACAAAAGTAGAAGGTCACACTTCATCGGTACGATGAGTGACACTTACCAGAGGATAGAACAACAGGTAAAACTAAACCACATCTCGAAACAGAAGTAGAAGGTTACCCTTCATCGATACGATGGGTGACATTTACCAGAGGATAGAACAACAGGTACAACTAAACCACATCTCAAAGCAAAAGTAGAAGGTCACCCTTCCTCGATACGATGAGTGACACTTACAAGAGGATAGAACAACAGGTACAACTAAACCACATCCCAAAACAAAAGTAGAAGGTCACACTTCATCGGTACGATGAGTGACACTTACCAGAGGATAGAACAACAGGTAAAACTAAACCACATCTCGAAACAGAAGTAGAAGGTTACCCTTTATCGATACGATGGTTGACATTTACCAGAGGATAGAACAACAGGTACAACTAAACCACATCTCAAAACAAAAGTAGAAGGTCACACTTCATCGGTACGATGAGTGACACTTACCAGATGATAGAACAACAGGTACAACTAACCACATCCCAAAACAAAAGTAGAAGGTCACCCTTCCTCGATACGATGAGTGACACTTACCAGAGGATAGAACAACAGGTACAACTAAACCACATCCCAAAACAAAAGTAGAAGGTCACCATTCCTCGATACGATGAGTGACACTTACCAGAGGATAGAACAACAGGTACAATTAAACCACATCCCAAAGCAAAAGTAGAAGGTCACCCTTCCTCGATACGATGAGTGACACTTACCAGAGGATAGAACAACAGGTACAACTAAACCACATCCCAAAACAAAAGCAGAAGGTCACACTTCATCGGTACGATGAGTGACACTTACCAGAGGATAGAACAACAGGTAAAACTAAACCACATCTCGAAACAGAAGTAGAAGGTTACCCTTCATCGATACGATGGGTGACATTTACCAGAGGATAGAACAACAGGTACAACTAAACCACATCTCAAAACAAAAGTAGAAGGTCACACTTCCTCGATACGATAAGTGACACTTACCAGAGGATAGAACAACAGGTACAACTAAACCACATCCCAAAACAAAAGTAGAAGGTCACACTTCATCGGTACGATGAGTGACACTTACCAGAGGATAGAACAACAGGTAAAACTAAACCACATCTCGAAACAGAAGTAGAAGGTTACCCTTCATCGATACGATGGGTGACATTTACCAGAAGATAGAACAACAGGTGAAACTAAACCACATCTCAAAACAAAAGTAGAAGGTCACACTTCATCGGTACGATGAGTGACCTTTACCAGAGGATAGAACAACAGGTACAACTAAACCACATCTCAAAACAAAAGTAGAAGGTCACACTTCATCGGTACGATGAGTGACATTTACCAGAGGATAGAACAATAGGTAAAACTAAACCACATCTCAAAACAAAAGTAGAAGGTCACCCTTCATCGGTACGATGAGTGACACCTGTCAAAGAATAGAATAACAGGTACAAGCAATCCATTTCCCAAAACAAGGTTATTCATAGGTATGATGAGTGACATCTGCAAGACCATAGAACAATTTGTATAACCAAAATCACAGCCCAAATCATTGCTTAATTACCAGTGCAAAATGAATAAGACTAAAAAACATTAAGACGAAAAATGATCGTTGCAACATTTAAAATGATTTGTTCGAATTACGCTGCTTAGGTTTCTCAGAAAAACAATTGGAAAGCTGAGTGTAGCTTTGTCTGAAAGTCTCGTCAAAAATGACTGTCATCAGCAGCAGATTCATGAGAAGGGTGGGAGCGGACGTACTTTTAATCCTCCGACGACACAAACTTTCTGGGCCGTAGGCGAAGTTTTGAAAAAAAAAGGCCAAAAAAGGCTTTTTGGCACTTTTTTTGGAAAATGTTGACCAAAAAATCGCGTTTTTTTGTCGCGCCCTTCCCCCTAAAATTAAGTATATATTGGCGGTCCTTCACAAAAAAATTAGGGTCCGTCAGCCAAAAATGGAGATCTGAAACTAGTAGAAAGGGGGGACCATTTGGGCCGGCAGGGGGTCAAATGCCTGAAAAAGAATCGTCAGCAGATCGCCCTCCAAATCCGTTGGTGGCCTGAATGAGGATTATTAAGTCGAAATAATATTACGAGTCAATTAGTATCATATTTGAAAAAATTAAGATTTCACTTCTTAGCATACTTTCAACATTCAATTTGTTTCTCTTTGAGAACCTAAAATGCTGTCTTAGTTGTTTTGCAACAGCGGTTTAGACATTAAAAGTAATCGGACCCACTAGGAAATATCTACCCATGACAAACTTTTTGGATAAACCGCTTGCATAGTAGGGCTGAAGACCAGCTACAGGTTTTTTCGAAGCCTTATACTTTTAATTGAATCTCTTGTATAGAGTGACATTGAGTGGAAGTTTGGGCGGGCGATTCTGATCCGGACGATGAGTGGGAAGAGTCCAGCTGCACCCCCCGTGAATGTACTGGTGGCCATATTCATGCTGATCTATGGACTCATCAAACACAGAGGTATGGACAGGGTTGATGTTACTTACAGTCATTTTCACTCATAATGGTCTCTGGCGGTTTTCAAACGTCTGTGACACTCTTCTTTATTTTGTTTTTTTTTCTTCTTTTTTTAAAAGCTAATGGTTGCCTTGTTTCGCTTGTGAAGTTTCGTCTCCTAGCCATATAAGAAGCAACTATGCTCGGCCCGATCATATTGGACTGAAAAAATGTCGTCACCACAACTCGCATTTGATGGAAAGTGACTCTTTGCATAATTTGTAATTTAATTTGAAATTGGAATTGGCAAAGCAGTGGCAGGAGTGCTCTTTTCCTGTGTGCTCACTTTGACACGAGTGAACCAGTTGCTCCCAGTGGTCTTGGTTGTTATTTGTTACGCAATTCAAGAGATATAATATTGGAAAGGACATAGCTGTTTTTCCAAAGATAGTGTTTTTTTTCTTCAATCGAAAGGTTCTATGAAACGATTCAGCACTAAATGTTTTTTTAATTGACTAGTTGCAGCGGATCTTCAAGTTATAAACCAGTAAAGTGTTGGTTGTGATAAGAGAGTACCCGCATTGGAGTTTCATGGATCATAATCGATTATATTGTCATTTTATAGTCAGTATCCATAAAATTACAAATGCAATCAATTGAAATCCATTAAAAATGGATTAAAATTGTCATATTTTGTTTTTCAAATTAATCCATTATAATAGATTATTATCGATTATAATCCATTAAAATTGGATTGTAATCCTAGTATTTTATATTTCATTTTAATCCATTATAATCGATTATAATCCATTAAAAATGGATTACAATCATAATATTTTTTTATCAATATAATCCATTATAAAAAATTATAATCGATTATCAAGTTTTTTTGAGAAAAATATATAAATTTAGCAACCTTTTTTCGAAGTTCTCTCAATTCCTGTTTCGTGCAGTTGCAACGTGTTACGTTTCTAAAGTTTTTAGTTTTCACGCAAATTTTTATTTACTTAAGTTTTCTCAACGTTTTCTATACTTTGCTTATTCCATCACCTCTTTCAATAACCCCCTTCCCCAGTTTACCCCTCGTCAGTTTTCAGTTTACCAACGCCCCTCCCCCATCCAATTTAGCCATTCTCATTTTACCCCCCCCCCCCCCCCCCCCTCGTTTATTGAACGTGGGTGGGGTAAAAACTGGAGGTGTGGGCGAGGAAGAGGGTTAAACAAAAAAAATGGATGAAGGAGAGGGTTAAGCTGGAGAGTGTGGGTAAATAGGTGTTGTTTACACTGAGTAACCCCCTCTCCCGTCCCCTTTTAACAGAAATAAAATGGGGGCGAACTGTAACTTGGGGTTGGGGTTGGAGTTAAATTTTAGTAAACATGGAGGTGGGCATAGGAATAATTGTAGGGGAGTGGTGTCAATGCGGATGTGAGGGGGAGGGGACAAATTTGGTTGAGAGAAAAGTGAGGGGGTGTTTAACTTGCGTAAGTTAAGGTTGCGAATAGGCCGCAAGTGAAAGTTGTATGCTTTACAAAAAATTTCGCAAAAAATGTCAAGATTATTTTCCGTTATAACTAATTATAATGGTTTTTAAATGAATTTTAACCCATTATAATGGATTTTAATGGATTGTGTTTGTAGGAGAATATTCGATTATATTGACAATAAAACCAATTTCATGTTCTAAACTTTCAACAATAATAGTTTATTTTGACAACAATTTAGGCCACAGTTTTCCATTATATTCGATGATTATCCATGAAACTCCAGTGCGGGTAGTTTTGAAGTTTAATTCCCGACCTGAGCGTTCATTCATCTTAAATCTAATATTCTGTCATTCTAAAATCAGATTTCATGAGGCTTCAAAAGAGTCGATCATAACCCATTGAAAATGGATTTAATCCTAATATTATTTGTATCATTTCAATCGATTATAACCGATCATAAACCATTGAAAATTGATTATAAACCTTATATTAATGGCATCAATTCAATCCATTATCATCAATCATAATCCATTGAAATTGATTTATAATTCTAATATTATTTATATCATTTCAATCCATTTTAACCGATCATTATCATAATGCTAGGGTTAATGGTAAACTTTGGCAAACGTGGGGATGGGATCGGTTGAACTTTAATGTATATAAACCTGTTTTGCTTTTTATTATTGTGAAAGACGTGGCATGAAAATTCTGCAAAAATCAATGAATTTAAATTTAAAAAAATATGTTATTTTAAATCAAATGGTGAATAATGAAATTTTATTTCAAAAATAATCCGTTATAATGATTTAACAAAAACTTTCGATTTGAGTGCCAAAATTGATAGATTTCAATCAATTGATATGGATTATAATGGAATATTTTCTTCAAAAGCATTTTTCTTCAGCAATATATTATGGATAAGAATGGATTATAATGGGTGTGTTTTGTCTCGGAAATCCATTATAATCAATTGAAATCCATGGTCACTCTATACGGGTTATTACTGACCGAGTTATCTGCCCATGGAGGTTCAGTCAAAGCCAGGGCAGAACCTTGCTGCGATTGCCCTGGAACCTCGAGATCAGTCTAAGAAGCCAGCGCTAAGGTTTTCAAGGCTGATTAGATTGGACTGCCAGCTTTATTTTAGCATAACTAACTACTACCAAAGGCTTAAAACCTGTTTTAGGTACCTAAAAACATTAACCTCGAGCTCTAGCAGCAGCTAATAAAAGTGAGAGATAATTATATTCATAGGCATTACCCTTAATTTCGGTGCTAGCCAATAGGGAAAGTTGGCAATGGAGAATCTGAATACACAAACTTGTACAGTAAAAACCTGAAAAATAATTTCAGAAAACGTCTAACAACAAAAAAAAACCACTAATTTAATTTGCTTTTTGACACAATTTTTCAGGCAATAATTTGATTTTTTGATATTCGTGACAAATATCAAAAAATCTTATTAACGCAGAGACACGCATTAGCGCTTTTATTAATAGCAATGACCATATAATGAAAAAAGCAAAAAATTTAAAACAATAACTTGCACTAAGAAACTGAAATCAAAAAAGTCAGGAACACATCTATAAACACAAGAAACTTAATTGTACACAAACAAAAAATTCAAAAAAATTGTAACAAAAATTGTAAACAAAAAAAGTGAAGAATTTTTCTCAGCCAGTGTTACAAGACTCCTCTCTCTTTCTCTCTCTTCTTACAATGTGACCTTCTCGGATTTAATGCTTTCCCAAACCACAGTTGTAAAAGCAGATATTCTGTTATCCAAGTTACACTGTGAGGTGATGTGCTACCTCTGCGCCGCTTAGTCATACAACCTCCTCCTCCTTTCATAGTACATAATGATAGTGCAACTCATAGTTCATGTCAAGTACATAGTGGTCAAGTCAATGATTAAGGCCCTGAATATTGGCCACTTAACCATGATCAGTACAATTGCAGCACATTTTCATGGTTTACATCAGAATCAGGGATGACTATCCATGCGAGGTCATTCGGGCGCTAGTACAAGCTCGTGACTCCCATAGTACTGTGTGCTAGGTGCTTGACGCACTGATTGCTACTTCGTCTAATTCTGCTCTTAGGGTTTCAAATATGATGATATGTGCCCCTTTTTTACCATACAGTCCTGCCACCGTCCTAAGTAACTGTCGACATTATTGAGATAAAATTGGCATGCTCATTTTTAAAACTTATCGTTGTTTTGGTTTAATTCTTTGCATCACTGTTTCTTCTAAGACCCTATCAGTGTTTTGTTAAGACTTTCAGTGTTTTTCTCAGATTCTTCATTTTGCTGTTGTCATTTTCCTTGCTAAACTCCGTTTGTCAGTTTCTGCGCTACATGCAAATTTTTGAAAAAAAAACAGACCAGAAAAGGCGTTTTTAGTCACTTTTTGGAAAATGCTGCCCCTCAAAATTAGTCATATTGGCGACAAAGGCGCCTTTAGAAAAAATTTAGGGTAAGTCAGTCAAAAATGGATCTCAAAATAATACAAAGGGGACCCCCAAAATCCGCTGGTGCTCTGAATCATACTTAAAAAGTTCTCTGAGTGTTTCAAAAGGTTCAATGAAAAAGCGAGTCTATTTCTTAAACCGGTTTTGACATTTTGATCTGACGCTAAGGCAAATAATCTTTGAAGCGGGATTTCTTCCTCTATACAACTGGACTTACAAGAATATTTTTTCTCAGACTGAAAATTTTTCGTCTCAGGCGGAGGCTTATGGTTTTACGGTTGGACTATTTTGACCCAGTTATTGTAGTTTTAGAACAAATTATCGCGCCCAAACTGAGTTTTTTTCAGAGTTGGCGTCCCTTTTTTCAGAGTTGGCGTACTTTCAGGCTTTCAGAGTTGAGCATTCAATATTTGAAAAGAAAAAAACGAAAAAATGTTTAAATAAGCTATTAGTTTTCTAGTTACGCCATAATTCTTTTTCTGCTGATAGTGACTTGGATTCTGATTAAATATTATTCAGCGAACACTAACGTCTACTGATTCTGATTGAATGAAAATTTTCCATCATTCGGTACCTCCAAGTTGAAAATTGAAAAAGCCACTATCTTAAGACTTCTGGTTTGGAGCTCACAAAAAATACCTGCCGATCAAATTCATAATTGGAGTCTATTGTAAAAAAATTATCATGATATTAAAGTAGAAAAAAATATACGATAAGCATTTTTATTCGTTTTTATGGTTTTTATTCGTTTTTTTTTTCAAAAACGATTTTAATTCAGGTCGAAATTTGTTTACATGAAATTTGTGACAGCTTTTGTGATATGAGAGCAACTTAAGTTTCAAAAAAAAAATTCCGAACAAAAAAAGTTCATCATTCAATTTAATTTTCTAGTAATTTGCCAAAAAATTTAGATTTGATACTTTCAGTATATAATTTGGGATGAAAACTCGCATACAATTCAGGGGTTTTCGAATACACTGCAAATGTGGGATGATGAAACCTTTGGTGACTGTAACTTTGAGTAAACCATAATTTAGGTCACTTGTGTGCGTTTACTGGTTTATGGAAAAATGTCACTTGTGTTCATTTTTTGGTTTAGCGAAAAACATTGGTCACTAATCATAGACCTTTCCTACACTTTTCTAAACTAATGGAATTGCATTAAAAGTGTGTGATTATCCTTTTTCCATATTAGAATACTATACACTATACTATTATATTACTATATTACCCGCTTTGGAGTTCCATGGATATTAATCGATCATAATGTCATTTCATAGTCAGTATCTTTAAATTTAAAAAAAACGAAAGATTAAAATTCATCAAAAATGGATTATAATGATAGTTCTTTTATATCATTATAATCCATTATAATCTATTATAATCAATTACAATCCATTAAAATCGGATCATAATGTTAACTTTTTTCAATTTTTATAAACCATTCTAATAGATAAAAATCGATCATAACATTTTTTTTTGAGAAAAACTTCTCAATTTTGCAGTTTGTTTTCAAAGTTATCTCTTTTCCTGTGTCGTGCAGTTGCTACGTATTAGGTTTCATCGATTTTTACATTTCACATAAGATCTTATTTGCTTAAGTTTTCTCTACTTTTTCTATACTACGTAAACTCCATCACCTCTTTACATCTTTTAACAACCCCTTTTCCCTGTTTACCCCCCCCCCCCCAAAAAAAAATTTAGCTCTTGTCAGTTTACTCCCCGCCCCCATTCAGTTTACCCCTCCTCAATTTACCCCCTCCCCCAATATCTTAGTTCAACCCCTGCCTTTATTTACTGAACGTGGGCCGGGTAAAAAGGGGGGATAGGTGGAACAAAAAACTTGCGTGAGATGGTTAAAATGGGGAATGGGGGTAATGGGGTGCACTGGGGGAGGTGGTAACCTGTAACTGAGGAGGGGGGTTGGTATTGTGGGGGGGGGGGGGGGGTAAAATGTAGTAAGCATGGGGATGGGCGTAAGGATAAACGTAGGGGAGTACTTTAAACGCCTGTGTGAGGGGGAGGAGGGGGCAAATGCGGATGGGAGCAAGGTGAGAGGGGGGGGGGGGGGGGTGGCGGGGTTAGGGGTTAATTTGAGTAGGTTTACTTTGCGAGTAACGTGAGGGGGGAGGTTTATTTGAGTAGGTTTAGATGATTTTGCAAAAAAAAATTGTAGAGATTATAATCCATTATAATCAATTATAACGGATTTTAAATGGATTGTGTTTTCACGAAAATAATCGATTATAATGACAATAAAATCGATTTCGTGGTCTAAATTTGCTACAATAGGGGAACTTTTTGGTGAACATTACGAGGCCAAAACTGTGCGTTTTGTGCATTGTAAGCGGATTCGGGAACAGGCCAGCATCAGATTTGTTGCGGAATCCATAACATTGTTACTTTTCTTTGATCTTCTTTGCTGTTTTGGAACCCACAAACAAATAGCTAAAACACTTTTATGCTAAAAATTGCTCCAAAAACAGGCAAATTTGCGGAATCCGCAACAAATTTTGTGGAATCCGCAACAAAGTTTGCGGAATCCGGAACAGTTTGTGAAATCCACAAACAAATAATAATATATGTGTTTAGTAAAATTAAGCTGTCCTGGAATCCGCAAATTGTAAGTAGAATCCGAAAATTGTAAGAGGATTCCACAAATTGTAAGCGGAATCCGCAAATTGTAAGCGGAATGCGCATAAATTTGCGGAATCCACTTACATTTGCGGAATCCGCTTACACTTGCGGAATGCAGAACTACTAGCTATATTCTCCTGTTGCGGAATGCGCGACAAAACAAATGTTCCGACAAAATTTACGTTACAGGTATTTGTACACATAAATTTTCTAGGTGGAATCCACTTACATTTTGGAGCATGTTTAAAAGTTAGTCTCTGGCATCCAGGAACATACAGACACAAAGTTTTGTGCCTATCCAGAGCACACTTTGGCCTCGTAAGGAAAATTTTCCATTATTATTGATTGTTATTCATGAAACTCCGGTGCGGGAAACCAATCAGACTCGACAAAGGGTAAACTTACAAAATGATTAATAATATATTTTTTAAGTTTACCTTCTCGTCTTAGAGTTTGTCTAATTACTGACGAGTACGAATACCTGTTATCTACATACAGACAGCACTCTACAGTTTGCATAATGCGCACTTCTTTGAACTTCATCTAGTTTCGTGTGGGGCAAATTGCCAAACCACTGGATGGAAGGAACAGTAAGTGGTCTCTCACGTCTTCAGTGCTTTTTGTTTTCTCTAGGCAAGATGTGTTCTGTGCGGGAACTGATGCGGGACGACAGTGCGGGGGCAAGGAAGGGGGAGGAGAGTGGGTGGGATAAGGCAGAGATGGGACAGGGGGGTGACACGGCGACTGTGGTCACGGCTGGCAGTGGGACTGGGGGAGGGGCTGGGGCGCTGGACCAGGAGGTGTTGTCCAACCACACCAATGGCTCTATCAAATCAAGAGGTAGTGAATGCAGCTACACATACGCTCTTCTTCAGCATTCTGAGGGTGGCTTTTTCAGCTGAAGAAATATTAGTCAGAAAAAAACATCACTTGGATATGAGACATTTTCAAAGAAAAAGAATAATAAGACCGGCGTTTATGTTTTTCTGTCCAAATATTTAAAAATACGATTGTTTCTAACAGGTAAATTTTTTCAGAAACTCTTTTTTGCGCATGTTTTTTTATGTTTTGTAGATAAATCAGTCATATCAAAATTTCATCAAGTTGGTAGTTAAAATCAAAAGCGCGTTCTTCGTTGGTCTATAGCAACTAGCTTTGAGCAGAATTAGAAACTCAATCAAAATTTTCTTGGCATTCAGTGTATGAGCAAAACTTGCATGTGTTTTTTGTCACACCTGAATCTTGCAGTTAATTGATATTTTGAGTTCGAAATTACATAGAAGTGAAAAATATAAAATTTGCCCCAATACGACCAATCCAATTGGCCTGATTAGTGATGCAGGCTATAAATTGGGTGTTATATGCACAAGCATATACGCAACATAATCCCAATCTGAATTTTTGATCGTACCTTGCTTTATTAGCCTGGGCAAATTATTGTTCCGACCCTTGAAAATGGGAAGAACTTTGTATTCAGATGTGTTTTAGTTTTTCTTTTCGTTCCACGCAAAATTGAGTACCACAAAATTCATCGGACTGGGTCGAGCGTCAAATGATATATCAAAATAAAGCACTTTCATCCGAGATTCGAACAGCATTTAAAAAATTCCAAAGTAACACAGTTTTCCATTTGTATATTCTACTATGACTGTCGAATAGGCTTAAGCCTTTTATCACACCGCGCAGAAAAAGCGACTCGACAGAAAAAGTCGTGTTTCCTTCCTTCTAGTTCACTTTATTTCAATGATTTTGTTAGTATAAATTAAATAACAATCGACTCTGATTACTTTTTTTTCAATAAAACCAAGTGCCCTCTTTTTTATAAACGGATGCCGCCGAATCTATGCAAAACAAGCCCAAAAGTGGGTTGAGCTCAACTTGAAAATTAGCGATAAAAAATGAAAAAAATAACAACGACCACCATCGATGAATTTTCGATGTTCATTGCCACAATAGCAAATTTTATCGATATATTACAGCCAATTTGGCTCATTACCAGCAATGAAACAGCAATAAAAACCTATCAAAATGAGAAAAAAGCTTGCACTTACAGGAGTTCGATTGCACCTTCAGTTTTGTAGCCTTGTAAGCTACCTCTGCGCTATCAATCCATTGATTAAGTCACATTAAAGGGCTTATCAACTAAAATTATCATATGAAAGCTACTAGAATGAGTTTAAGTTTCTTAAATTTTTAGCGATGATTTTCTATGGAATCATTACTGAAATAGCTCTAAAACATCGCAGGTTTAGCTATGCAAAACCTCTGAGTTATAAATGAGTCAGCGCTGGAAAAGAGCGATCACTGGGATACTACAGAAAAAGCGATAATTAACGGTGGGATTTCAGCCCGGGGAGTCTTTATTCAAATTCAATCCAAACAAAAATGTTTTTGAAGTATTAGGTAACAACCCTTTTTTGAAGTATTGGACTGACCAAAAAGGCTTATCTTATATTTTTCATACAGTTTTTAGCCTGTTTGAAAAAGTTATTGAGAGAAACGTAAAAAAATCCAAATTTTGTGTACCCAGGACTACTTTTTGCAGACAAAAATTAAAATTTGCAAAGTTTTTTTTGGAAAGTTTTTGTTTGGGTACAAAAATTGACTTGCTGTTGAAAAAAAATTTCGCTTGGTATGAAAAAAATGTTAGTCTTACAACTCTCATATAGGGAACATAGTTTTTTATCATCACCAGGCTGTTTTATTTGGTTCAAATAGCCACAGAAACGCTCTGACCATTGTTTTTATTATTCTGACCATTCAAGATGGTCGCGGAAAAAACGTTCGAATCTGGAGTGGTGTTTCATGTAAGTTTGTGTATTAGAGACAAGCTTAATTCAGAGTGATAAGTCATTACAAGTCTTGTGTATTCGAAGATTTTTCAGTTTCGATTACCATTTTGCACAATTTTTAATATCCAATTTAAACACTAAGTTATTCGTGCTAAGTTGTTTACGCTATCCTTCAGTCTAACCAGAAACACAACTTTGCAAAGTTAAATGTACTCGGAACTTTCTGTGCCTTTTTGCATTCTTTCGAATTCTGTGTTTTGCAGTGTTTAACGGCAAACATCTTTAATCGGACCAAACACAAGGTTTCTTGAATCATTCTATACTTATTTCACAGAAGGACACCTACGGTCTCGTACATTGTTAGTTTACCACACTTTTCTGATCTAAGCAAATTATCTGGCTTTATTGTTCGTTAGAGAGTCCGATTTCTGAATCCTTTATACTTTGGAATACGAATGACAGCGAAATTACAGGAGGTGAAACTTAACTGAGTTTTTTAGTTCAGAAATAAGGTGGGATTGTATCTTGGGTTTGATTTCAGTTTCCTTACTTGGATTGATGTTGCTCCTTCTTTTCAGCTGTGGGGGCTGGGGGGAGTGTGGGGCGTGGCACTATGGGCAAGAAGAAACACAGGGGCAAGAGGAGTAGTGACGACGAACACGTTAGTTGACCTTTTCTTGACCTTGTTGAGTTCCTTTGCTACAACTAAAATGTTCTACTGTTACAGCCATTTCTACTTAATCACAATTCATAAAAAGAATTAAAAAGTAAAAATTGGATTTATCTCAAAGTTGAAACAATAAAAAGTGAGAGAGACATTTTCTCCTCGGTAGAGAAAGAATATGTCAAGGTGAAAAGGAAAACGTGTTTAAGAAATTAAATAAATATGATTTATATGAAATGGCCAATTAAAACATTCGTTTTAACAGGACGAATTCGGTTTACTACCTATAACTACCTATAAGATAACTGCTCGTTTTGTGCCCAACAATTCAAAAAAGAAAAGTAAAAAGAAAAACTTACCAACAAAAAGTCTTACTAAAATAGCACTGAATGTATGTGTAAACTGATATGACAAAGCAGTTAAGCAACTAGAATTGTAAGGGTTGAAATTGAAATAGTAATTTCCAATAAGAGTATTTAGAGCTGAATCACGTATTGCGTAAGGTTGTTAGAAAAAATGATAGGATATGTGCTAAGCCATCAAATTCAAAGTTATTAAACCAGTAAGCCATCGCAATGTCGTTCGAACCGAGTCTTCGGTTGTGGGATCCAAAACGAAGGGATCTGACTATAAAATAGAGGCGACAGCTTAAATCTGCATTTGCGCAAAGTTGTGTTTTTACCAGTGGTGACAATCCTATCAGTGTTGGCTTTTGCATCGTCTGATGAGTCGTCAGTTTAGTAAGCAGAAAAGTTCATTGTTGTCCCTGTTGCATGGATGGTCTGACTTCAGTTGATATGGCAGAACGACTAATGTGATATCTTGAGCTTAATTTGTGGATGTGGAAGCTTCCTCTTTGGTGAAATTATACTGATTAGGCAGTTTTCCGGATAAGAGTTGCCCTTGCTACCAATGCAGCGTCCTCTTTTGATCTCAGATTGGTTATTGTCTAGGAAGTCCGAATGGTTACTGGGTTTGTCGTTAGCAGGCAAATTAGAGTTGATTCATCACAAGCCACATAACTCGAGGTTGGAGTGGTCTTTTTTTGCGCGGGCTGGTTGCATTCTAGATGATTTTCCAGCAAAATCGTTTTTTTTTTGGGCGTTGTTGTTCGAGGTTGCCAGTTCGATTTCTTTTCGAGTTTATGTACCAGGTCTTTTTGCTTCTTTTGCCGTCGTATTTCCATCGCAGTAATCCGTTTGGCACCTACTTCAATGTTTGATTTAGAAAAATTGAAGATGGAATGTTTTTTTAACGTGCTAGTTTGAGTTGACTCAGATATAGATAAAGCAATATCAGGTTTTCTGATGATTGATCCGTTGGATAGTTCGAACGTAGTTTTACTTGAAATTACAATTCTCTCATTCAGTTTCTAGTAGAACCATTTCCTGTTAAGACACTCTTCTGTTTTCCGGGAGAAGCAGGGCAATGAGCTTCACGTTAAAAAAGCGCTAAAATCCAATTGTTTCCGTGGTAAATTCACACTATCACGGCATCTCATGGCCAATTTCTTGTGTCAATTTCTTGTGGCTAATATGAATACAGGTAAAAGATGGGTTGACTACATTTTCAATAATTAACATATTTACACTGATGACGTTTTAAAAATATCCGTAAGAGAATTAAGTAAACTACGACTGAGAATTTAGAAAAAGATGAATATTGTGTTAGAAAATACTCCAAACCGAACTCTTGAAATTGGATCTGTGAACCCAGTACCTTTTCCTGCCAGGCGTTTCATCGTTAATTTAAAAGGTAAAGTTTCGTCAACCCAGCTTGTTCATCTGCTTTGATATCTTTTATTTCCATAATTGGTAGAAATTGCTGAAAGTGATGCTTTATATTAGGTATCAATTTTGAATTCAGAGCTTTATTGGGAGTTGCAAAAAGTTCGGACAGACAGAATTATTTAAAAAAGCAACTGTCTTAGACATCAGCGGAAATTAAAACTGAAACAAACATAGCGTCGAAAGTTCATAAAGCAGAGTATCGCTCAAAACTTATAACCATGGCGGGCAATTGCATCTGAAGCGGCGAATAATAAACCTTGAAACAGGAAAAATGTTGCTCATGGTGGCTAATGTTTTTCTGCAATTAGTTTCCAATTTTTGAATGATTTGATCATATTCTTATTTCCGTTTTTTTTTGGGGCGGCCTAATCTTTTTTTTTGTTGAAAATAACTCTAGATTACGATTTTTAACTAAAGTTGATTTATTTTATGATAAATCTGGATGTTCATCGCAGAATTTAAAAATTAGGCTAGTATAATCATCGGATCATCGACGATCTTGTATTTCAAATTTGGTCTGACGAAAAGTTCAAAGTTGTCGGGCTCCAGAATTTGCATGAAAAAAAAGCGTCGAAAAGGACAGATTGATCATTTTAATTATTTCTGTCTGTCCGAACTTTTTGCTACTAATTATAAATATAGAGCAAGCTCGTGCGGATTCAGAGCTTTTGAGGCAAATGAAATATATTGCAGTCATTTTTAAAAATTGAACAAGATTTTAGCCGCCGATTCCGATACGCGATGTGTTTGTTTTAATTCTATTTTTGAGTTCGACGTCATAATGAATGTTTTTCCGTTAGAGTTATGATTTGTCGTTTAACCTTTCTAAAGACTTCAATGTGAATGTCTTTTCTGTGGAAAAAGCGTTCTATTGTTAGATAAAGGGCGCGATGGGATTCACAAATTGACTAAATATGGTACATTTTTATCATATTGATTTTTTGTGCCGATGAGTTTTTCAAGTTTTTTTTCAATATGATGTTTTTTTCAGACTTTTGATGAAATACCAGAGTTTATCAATTTAAATCGAACCCGCTCATTTTTTTGGGACCTTGAACACACATTGGGACCATTCTACGGCAAGGTTATAACTGTCTAAAACTGATGAAATTTTGTAGACTGTCGTTTTGTGTTCTACAATTTCTTTGGATGCAATTAAAATTTCTGAAACCATAATTCTTTGAAAATGGCTGAGACCAGGATGCTTTGAAAACCATTTGGCATATCTCCATATTCCTAAAACGCGGCTAGAAATTGATAAGTCCTGACTTTATCACCGCTCAGTGTTCTAAAGATGCATTGGTTACTTGTGAAACCGTCGAGTCAAAAATGACTTTATGTATTTTTAAGATTGAAGGTTGTGAACCAACCTTTCTCAACGGAATCATTTGAGGTTGGTGATGCGACACTATCTACCAGATTATGAGTTGACCTAATTGTTTTCGTTTATGCTTTTTTCTTCATTTTTGAAGTTTGAATCCAGTGCTAAATTGATGGAAATATCCTTTTTTCAAGTAAAAATTAATCGGGCTGCTAAGTTTGTCATTATTGCTTTTTGATTTGTTCTTCTGCTTTAATTCGGTGTAAATTTGTTCCATCTGAATCCAGCAAACGGAGAGGAACGCATCTATCTTAACTTCTACGTGACTCAATGGTTCGTAAAATTTGGTAATTTTTTCTAAAAAAAATTTATGTTTCCAATCTGTTGGAATAATTTTTAAAATATGTTGACTACTAAATTGCTTTCTTTGTTTTTTTTTGGCCCAGAATTTTTGTTTTAGAATTACTGGTATTTTTGGTCTGGAAATTTTTTCGTGAGTTTGCGTTGACAGTTTGAGTTTCGTGAGTTTCCGTTGGCGGAGAAGGGGGTAGTGTTTCCGTTGACAGTGTTCGTTCAGACGCCAAATTTTTTCATTTTATAGATGAAAGTGACCGTGATCATTTCGTCTGCTCCCGCTGAGATATCGCACATTTTCGACGTTTCGGCTAAAACTGTGTCTCGCGTTCTATTCGCTTAGCAATTTAAGCCTCTCGAAAGTAACATTAGTCTCCTCATATACGCTGTTGCTAATCATTCCAGGAACTGTTTGAATCAAACCCGGAGGATTTTCATCTTTATGCATTTTTGCCCGGTAAAACGTCCACCTTTGTTTTCCAATGCGAGGTATAACATTGACAGCACTTTTTGTCTGCTTCGTCCAATCGTATTCAGTTAAAACGTTTTGCAGAGGTATTTAGGTTTTCCTCTCTCGTTTGATTCGTAACGGTTTGATTGCATCATGACAAAATGTTCTTTTGGTACAGCTAATTCTACTGATCCACAATTGATTAATGTATGAAGAGTAGAGAGTGAGTTAATCTCAAAGTTAGAATGAGTGTGTCAAATTCAATCAAGAAGACCTGATAAAGTAATTTAAGAAAGATGATTTTATGTAAAATAAAAAATTATAACTGCAGACAAAATTAGGCAATAATCAACTAATTGGCAGTTCTTGTCATGGCTATAGCTCTATAAGCTGTATGTTGCAAATAATTTTAAGATGATCGTTTTCGAAAAATTTCCCTTCTAAAAATGACTTGATACGTTATGAGCCCTCCATAATTCACAAGCACCTAGGGGTCCAAAATGAAACATGTTTTTGCAAAAATGAATTAGTGCCATTGTTGACCATTTTAATGCTTTCGGGCGGGACCAGCGCCAACTGATGAAAAAAGTGCCCCTACTGAAACTGAGGATTTTAGGTCGAACATTACTAAATCTATCTAATAAAAATGTGTGACTTCGTAATTAAAAATTATCCAGTCTGTTTGAACAAAATACCAAAACAAATACAGCCGTATCTCGAGATGATGCTTTCTTTTAGATTCATACGTTTGAAAATAACTCTAAATTAGCGATTGCTTGAAAGATTACAATTAAATGCACCAAAATTAATCTTCGGACTGAGTTGAGAGATTTTTATTGTTAAACCCCGTTCTTTTTTGATACGGAGGACTGGTTTGGATTTTTTGGTTTTTATTCTAATTTCGTGCTAATATGGTGAGCGTCCAGGCATACAAAGATTATTTATTCTGATTTTGTGCCGCAAAAACTTAGTTTTTTCCAAAGTAAAGTTGATTTTTGAGTTTTTAGCGCCATTTTAGGAATGAAAAACTTTTAAAAAGTCCCTTTTTTGCACTAACTTTGAAAATAAAACCTTACGATATTTACTATTTGTTTTTGGTTTTTCTTGTCATTGTTCTACAAAAATTGTTTGCCATGTGGCTTATTCTAGTATGAACGTCGGTCGAACATGCTACTTTTTGTTCAGATCTTTTTATCAAACCACGCAGACAAAAAACAAAACAACTTTGAAAAAAAAAAATCTTTTTATTGTATTTTTTAAGACTATGTTTGGAATACTTTGCTTCTCTGCTACATGCAGAGTAACCGGCTATCCTTGTTATGGTAATATTTTCGTTTGCCATATGCTGTGCTTAGTATAAGATGGCAGTGCGCGTGGAGAATGTGGTGGATTGGGATGTGGTCATGAACATGTACAAAGACATGCAACACATGGACGATGATGCCCTGGAAGACAACAGACACCAGACAGACCACAAGGTAGGGGGGGAGGCAGAACTTAGAGATCAGAGGGGGGGGGGTGATATTTCATCTATCTTCTATATCACCCTTATGATCACCTATCTTCTATATCACCCTAATGACTTCACTCATTAGACCAATCGCAGATAAGGCATGGTCCCAAAACGAAAAACTAGAGCGTACTTTCTTATCCTAATTTACACAGTATATCAACTTGTCCGTTAGAGGACGTAGGAGAGTGTGTGTGTTGTGTGCTGTGTTTAGAACTATGACCTGGGGGGTTCCTTCAGTGCCACCAGGGCCATCGACAACTCCTTTGACATCCAGCTGCCCACCTGGAAAACAGCTGCAGCTGCGTCCTCCTCCGAAGTGTGAACAACTAGGCTACAATTACGACATATACAACCAAAGCACATAAACAATAACAACAAACAACAATGCAATCAGACTAATTCACATCAGCTACCACGTGTGAACAAATATGAACGTATTTAGACAGAGAAAAAGGAAAAACAAGCTTACCAATCAATAACATCACTATCAGACACGCTTCCTCTTTATCTGTTCACGCTTCTTTGAAACAGAAGTTTGCATTGTCTATTTTGCACCATATGAATTATAGTTCTGAATCTTGTTCCTGCGTTTTTTCCCGCCTCGTTGAGAAGACAGATGTTAGAATTAGAGGGAGGTCAGTGTTTTTTAACCAGAAATTCGGGATTTTTTCCTCACTTATGTTGCTATGTGGAACGGTGTCGTGTCTCTGCCACTACCTCGAGTCACGCAACTACAATCGATCTTCTACCTAACAAGCGGGAGATGTGAAACGTAATCAGTCGCGTATAACCTTTGATAAAAGTTTCAGGCATTGATGAACCGTTTTAGTAAAGATAATGCTGATTCAATCGGAGATCGTAACGGCATGTATGGTCATTCATGATTCTCGTAAATAGCTTTAAGAGATAACTTTTGTCATTTTATGAGGCTAACAGACCTTTACAAGAAATCTCAACCTCAAAGATAGCCAGCACGCAATAACATAACTCTACCTATTTGGACAGAAAGGATAGGTTTCCTGGAGCTTCAACATCAATTTCAATCAATTTTAGTCCTATTGAAAATTTTTCGGTAGCGTTTATTTTGGCTTCGGTTTCATGCAAAATGTTCTAAGAATAGAAATGATTTATATTGACTTGAATGAATTTTTATCAAATTTTTTATCAAATGTATTTTTTTAAGATATTTTGTACATATATTTTTTTAGATTTTCTCGACTACCAAGTTATAGAGAAGTTAAAGCTAAAAGTATAACGTATCGTTCGCTATCGACTTTTGCTGTTGACCTTTGGCCTGAAAAGAAACTTTGAAAATAACTAATACTTGGAGATGCCACCCGACAGGCTGATGCCTTTTTGGTATTTTCCCAAACCGAACTTTGTTGTAAACATACATTTTCATTGAATGTTTGCTTATAAATTAAAAATTAAAATTGTTATTTATTATATAAGGTAAACTATCTGAACAAACAATGAATTATTGTTCCGACCATTGAAAATGGGGTGAAACTTTGTATTCGGGTGTGTTTAAGTTTTATTTTGCTTTTGTTTTCCTCGCAAAATCTGTTACCACAGATAATGAAGCGACTGGATTGAGGTATTTTGAATATCATTTAAAATTTTTCTAAAATATTTCCCAGTATCGAGAGAAACCGGTTTGAAAAATTTAATTTTTTGTCCTCATTTGAGCAAATGAAGCAAGCCAGCAGGCTTACGACAGCTGAATTATGCCTAAAAACCTACTTTTATGCAGGTAAAACAAGTTTTTGGAGTTTATTAGTTTCATTTTGGGAACCATAAACTTAATAACGTAAAAAATTTCTGCAAAAAATTTTGAAAAATTTTGTTCTATAATTTAACTTTAACTTTTCCAGTCATATTTCTACAAGGTTTTGTCCAATTTGCCCATTTTACTAATACTGTCTAATATGCCAGAATTATTTTGTTATATCAGACCTTTTTATCACACCAAGCAGAAAAAACTTCATTAATTTTGAAAAAAAAAGTTATGAAATCGGCGGAAATTTGGTCTAACAGTGGTTGACAGTCAAACAGAGTAAATAAATAACATTGAGTACATCAATTGAACTTTACAAGCGTGATCGTCAGGGTAAATTTTTCTGAATAGACTTTTTAGACTTTTTCTGAATACATCAGAATTTGTTGCAATGGCTTCACAGTTTATGATTTGCATGAAAATTTTAAACTCCAATAAACCTTTGCCAGCTATAACTTCTGACCTAGAGAACCTTGAGCTATTCTTGTGCTCATAAACTCGCCAGCAAGGTTTTCATAGCACGAGAAAATTGGTAACTCGATACCTTTAGCACATCGAGACACGTTTCGTCTAGACACGTTTCGCTCGATCACAATTCGCCCCTTTTGAGTTTAGAGGCGCATTTCTCCCCTTACGCACGAAGCCCCGTCTTAAAATATGGGGCGAAATGGGCCACTGGGTCGAATTGTATTGGGCGAATGGTGCCACCTTAGCGCATGTATCAAAGCAAAACTTCTCTTTTCATTCGATTAGAGCTAGCAACATTATACTGACTACGTCAATGAGTTACATTTAGGGTGTCTGCACTGAAAACCAAAGTTTGTTTGTTTCAGATCACTTAACTCAAACTTAATGAGTTTTATTTGTCAAATTATTGACTTCGTACCATTCCCAATGAGTCTGATTTTGTGTAAAGAATCGCTATTTGTTTGATCCGACTCTACAATTAATAGATTTGAAAGTATAATTATGATAATAAAGTTCTAAAAAGCATACTAAAGCAATTGATTCGGAGTTTGATTGTCCCAATTTGATTAAGCAATTGATTTAAGATTTAAATACTTGGTTCCAAATAAGCTTTAGACCTTTTTTTCAAAATGGGAAAAGCCTTTAGCTGTCACAAATCATCCCACGACAAGACATCAGATAGCGACTTAACCAATCCAAAAACCGACATGAGTGCATCGGAGCAGCAGCCGGATGTGTCGATTGAGACTAATGTGAGTTATGCCATAAAAACACGTTTTTTCTCTTTTTCTGATTATTGAGAGTTTTTAAAGAAAATTTCTGAATAGAAGTTAGATTGGAAACAAGTTCCTCTGACTAGAAAAAGCCTGGATTTAACTAACTTCTGATCAAAAACTAGATTTCAATCATCATCAAATGATCGTCCAATAGTCGTATGATGCTAAAATAGCTTTCAGTTAGCTCATATCACAAGCTTCGCAAAAAACTTCGGACCGTTGAGACCCTATGAAAAAAACTACTGCTTATTCTGTCGACACTACGGAACTATCAAAACAAAGAAAATGGAACCGGCTCTAAACAAGTATTTATAAACCAGTTATATTATTAATAAATTATTACTGTAAAATATTACTAACTAACCAATCATATTCCATCTCTAACATTGACACTTATTTGTAAGTGCTGAAACCACTTATACTTTCAGCACCAGAACAAACTTGAAAAAACTTTGAATACAGTTGTTCTCTTTCTGGATAAACTCCAAGAGCTATCTCGCATTAACTTGCACTAGATACACTAGATCTATTGAGACTAGGAGATATAGAGTAAGATTAAGATCGGTATTAGACTACGAAGTTGCACGAATCTATCCGGCCGAAAATAAGATAGCGTGACGGGCAGACGGTGTACCTTATCTGCAATTACTCTATGAGTATAACCAATAGGTCATAACTTAACTGGTGCGACCAAAAGTCTCGAACAAGACCTTAACTAACTTAGAATTAGACATTAGAACTTAAAAACAGACAATTGCAAAATTGCAAAAATACTAGAAGCAATAGATGATTTAGTAGAAATGTCTCTACCTCTCTGTAAATCTACGCCAAACTTCCAAAAAAATACAAAAAACACCAGGCATTGAAAGAAGACCAAGATCGTGGCGTGAAAAACGATTAGGAAACGTACCACTCTACTACAAGTAGTATAGATATACGACAATGGGATCGGGGGTGGGGGGGGGGGGGGGGTGATCCTTACAGGGATCATTGGGTATAGATTATACCTAATGATCCCTATGTAAATATTTATACCTAATGATCCCTATGTAAAATATTTATACCTAATGATCATGATCCCTATGTAAAATATTTATACCTAATGATCCCTATGTAAAATATTTATACCTAATGATCCCTATGTAAAATATTTATACCTAATGATCCCTATGTAAAATATTTATACCTAATGATCCCTATGTAAAATATTTATACCTAATGATCCCAATGTATAATTTTTATACTCAATGATCCCTACGTAAAACTTCGGTAAATTATAAAGTATTCCCACTGAACGTTGTGGAAACAGGAATGGAATTAAGTTTTGGTCGGTGCATGTTTTCACTTCTAAAGTTTGGGGGTATTGGCTTGTTTACATGTAAAAGGACGTTATATACCTATTATATGTGATAGGAAAGCACCAGATTTTGGCAGCGTAGCTTAACTGTTGGCTGCGGTGAACGATTTTCTTCAAAAATGCATGTTTTACTGCTGAATCTCGAAGAAAGGAAAATTCGTCATTTGCGGCGGCCGCCACCTCTATTTAGGCAAAAACTAATGATCAATTTGACCGAAATAAGAATGAAAAGTTTCTTTAAGCCAAATGAAGGTAAAAAATTATGGAACACTGAAAACTCTAAATAATGAAGTTGGCTTAAAAATTTCGACATTTCCGTTTTCCGTGTCTACAGGAGACTGAAAAAAACGTCTGAAGTCTATGACAAAAGCTTTGATTTTATAGAAAGGTTGAAAGCGCTAATAAGTTGAAATGGTTTAAGATCTTGAAAATCGAGAACACTGATGAAAGCCAAAAGTGCCCAGAAATAATGTCAAAATTTGTTTCTAACTTGTTACTATAAAATTGAAGTGGAACAAAATTTCTTGGGGTCCGAGTAGAGGAAAACGCATGGCGCTCGACTCTCAGCCGAAAGGCGGCGTTTCGAAACCCGTCTGGAAATTGTACTGAAAGGAGGCAACAGTTGCTGGTATGGTGATATCCCCCCATAGATCGATTTTGTATTTTTTATAGTAATCTAACTTCTCGGATTACTGCTATTCAGTTAAAAATTGGGTAAAAATGTCAATTACTAAAAAATGTAGTGTTTAAAATGAAATTGAAAAGTGTACAAAACAGACATATTAAATAGTGAGTTAATGGGTACGCATGTGAGTTAGGAAACGTTTCAAAACATGATCATTTATGTAAGCAAAATCAGAAGCATCACCATTAAAGTTTTTATCATAAATCAAATGTGCAATATAAATGCAAAAAGAACCGCAGAGTTTGAGTAGAGTTGAGAATGGTAGAGTTTGAGTCTTGCATGGGAAAGTTTGTCATCAATTCAGTCACCTGATGAAAATTCTCGTTCAATCGTTTATACAGATTGGTGTACTGCCAAAGAGGAAGACCGAGAGGATCAGCAAAATATAAAACATTTCTTCTGTTGCAAATTACAATCCAATGTGTCCCCGGAGAATCTGATTTTGAAGTGTTCACAATCATAAAGATATTGTTTGGGATGTGAGGTTGAAAGTTGTCCGCTGCAAATACTCCAAGAAACTTAGATTTCAGATGTTTACAGTTCTGAATGAGATCCTGCAACTGGATTTCATCCATTTTTAGACGGTCGAAATTGGAAGGACGTTCTTTGTAACTTTGCGGTCGGAGGTAATAAATACATTGGATGAGCGTATACCCCAAACAAAAATTTCAAGGTTTGCTGTCAATGCGTTTGAGAATTGAAGATCGAGTGAAACTGAGCAGTTAGTAAGTTCTGGATGCAAGAAGTCATGAGCTGCCTGCTGTGTGCTAGTGAGATCAAAACACATAATAAAGTGCTGTTGGTAGTTATCCAGAGTGATTCCCAGCCCGCAGTGCAACAAACCTAGCGCTGATAGTGTGTTGAAGAAGAGACGTTTATGATCTTGTGTACTGATTGGTGTACTTGCTATTGGTAAACCGTTCCGTCTCAAGGTAACTTGCTCTAATCCAAACTTTTGCTAATGAAAAGGATTCGTTCGGTTTGTTCCTAGAAATGCAATATTTGTGTTGAATGCTATTATAATTTGTCTCACCGGCTCACGAGCAAAAATATCTTCCTGTTGCCAGCTGCGCTGATCAGCTGTTGCAAGAAATGTTTTTGTAATTTCTTCTTGATATGGGTAGTTCGCAGGAGTTTTGAGCAAAGTTGATTCAATGGCAGAGAGCATATGGTCGGTCACAGTCATTTTTCTAACATATAGGTTCGCTTCGAGTATTTGCAGCTTGTAATGCTTAGCAGCATCTTCAGAAATAATGAGAAAGTCTTCATGAGAACGTCTGTAGGAAAGTCTGAGGGTAACACCGCTCAACAAATGCTTGTCACATGTGAAAAACACTCAACTCCAGCGGGTCCATAGAACCAAATTTCCCTCAATTCACGGACCAGTTCTCGTTGAGATGTGAAATCAGCTGCATCTATTGCAGCGGGATTGTTTTCAAAACGATATCCCTGACACTTAAGCCATGAATCTTTGGCTCCTTTGCTGTTGGAAAATTCTGTTCCTATAAAGCTTTTATGCGCAAAACTACTATTGGCATTTGAGATTTTGAGTCCATCAGCAGAGAGGGTACAGTCAGAGAAAAAGGAATACAGGGAGTTGTTTACGCGGAACGGTGAATCAGACACAGTAGGATCAGTGTTGTCGTATCGCAGATCAGCTCCATTTGATTGCGTTACTTTGCATCGTATTTCCAAATAAATTTTTTGCAGGTCAATAATATTATTACGGTCACCGGTGATTTCAATTTCAAGCATTGGTCCATTAGGCGAATAGACAGGTCCAATTTTTTGATCGAAAGCGTTTTCAAAAGTAATCAAAAGAGGTTGTTTTTCAAACAAACCCAGAGAGCTATGGGTAGCTTCATTGGGTAACAAATTAGCGATCATTTTTGATGTTTGAGAAAAAATCTGCTCGACTTCTCACTGGTCTGGTTTTTCTTCGAATGGTTGTTTTTCTTTTTCGAGCCCATACTGACCTTCTTCTTCGTAATCCATTCATTGGTGTCTTTCGACGACGTCTACCACCACCGAGTTGTTTTCTTGCAGTTTTTGTGACAGTGTTTTTCAATGCTTGTTTAGGAGACTTCGTTTTCATAGCGACATCAATCAGTTCTGGCGCTGCGCTCATCAAAAGTTCTGCCCAGTTTTTTCGCGGCCGGCAGAATAACCCGTCGTGCAAACGGTATAGCAACACGACCAATACCAGCAGCCAAAGCGCCAAATCCACTGCCGCGTTGTCGGTAGTGTCCAGAGAAATGAGGAAGTGAAGCTTGCTTTGCATAATATTGTTCCATTGAATTTCAATCAAAGCGCTTGAATTTTAGAGTCAACACAACTTTACCAGTTCCTGCAAAGGGCACTAGTCTTCCAGTTTCAGTGCGCAACTGTACCGATATTGATTGTACAGATGAAGTGAATAATTTTTTGTAGTCTAAATTAGTGAAGTTTTTTCGATGATTAGATTCAATGCTGCAGGCACTACCGTTTTTGATGCGTCTATTTGAATCAATGTCCTGTAACAATGGGGCCTTGGCATCACCAACAGTTTGGTATTGAATAATGTCAATATAGACAAAAATTAGACTCGTCCCACTTGATAAGTCATATGGGAAATGAGATTCGTACAGTTCGTTTCCCTCATAAGATGCATCGAAGGAGGGTATCATTTTATAACCAATGTGATATTCACCGTTCTCATCAAGCTTTGCATTGTAGCCTAACAGACTGGGTATTTGGGGACTTGGGAATGAGATTCCTTTATTTGCATTCATCCAAATGCTCATGCTATTCGTGATTTCTTGAGGACTCGCATCAAAATGAATTTTGTTTTTGAGTTTTGTTTTTATCTCATTAATCAATTGTTCTATAAAAGTGTACTCTCCTGATTTGATAAAAATTTTTTCGTTATAATCAGCTTAGTTTCCAATTAAACTAAGTTCTTTTTCATAAAATTTTACACAAAAAAAATTAGCGATACAACGTTTGCACTTAGTTGAAAGCTTTTTTTCTACACAAGTAAGAGAAAGACAAAACACTAAAAGTTTGCAGAAAAGTAGAAATTTTTAATCATTTTTTTTTGCGCGTCATGTCAAAAAAATTAAAACACTTTTCGCATCCTGTCAAAAAAATCACAACATTTTTTTGCATCTTGTCAAAAAAATTGAAAATAATTTTTGCTTTTTGAACACTTCTAGCATCTTACTAAAAAAATTGAAATTTTTCCGCATCTTGTCAATCAATTGAAACAAATTTCACTTTTTGCAAAAAAATTTGAAGCACTTTCAGCATTCGACAAAATTATCGGTCATTTTTGGTTATTTGTTCAAAAAACTGAAAGTTTTTTTGTAATTGGTTAAGGAAATGAAGCTTTTTTCTAGCTTTTTGAAAATCAGAAGAAAGTTAGAGATTTTTAGAGATTTTTGCATATTAATTGAACAACTTTGACAATTTTTGCGTTTTTTTGAATACTTTTGGTAATTTCAAAAACATTTGAGAGAAATTAGATATCTTTTAGAAACTTCGCAATTTTTTTTATTGATAAATTGACATGATTACTATTCACAAATCCAAAGCCATCAACAAAACAGTCAATTATTTAAAACAAATCTGGTTCATATTTTGAATTTCGTACCTTACGAACTCTTTCCAGAAACGCTCAACCAATATTTTCTGTACAATCAAATTTCTGGCTAGAACATTAATATGGACGTTTGAGTTTTCGCAGAACAGTCTTTTCTTTGAAATACTTGGCATTTTTTCTGCTCTTTTTCCTTGCAAACTGTGATGAACAGTGCAATTAAGTTGGTTAAAATTTCTCCAGTTGATGAAAAGGGATTCGATAGAAAAATCTGAAAATCTGTTTTCAAACAGAGTGTAAAGACAACCGATAATTGATTTGTAAAGTGAAATTTACCCAATCGTTGTAAAATTTGATCAAAAGGTGAACCAATCAGAAGTATGGGGAAGTGACAATTTTCCAATGAACAGTTGGAATTGTGGGTAGAGACGCAATAATCTTGAGTTACCTCAATGCTTTCATAAAATTCTATGGAAACGAAAAAAATATCGATTTTTTACAGTAATTTGAATAAAAGCTGGGAAGCGCTTGACACAAAACAGCAGCCATCCGGAAAAATGATTTTTGGTTAGAACTATGGATTGAAAAGGGAGCACACTAATAGAAATTTCATACAAACATTTCATATTGGTACTACTTCCATATATGGAAATCGAGATGACTCATACTGTTTACTTTTTTTCATTTAGTCATTTCTCTTTTCTCCTCGTCTGATCGGTTTGCTCTTCAAACAAGAAGTCAGAGACTTGCTTTGTCCCAAAAATCCTAAAAAGGGAAAAAATTACTTTGAACCCTGCTTTCAACTATTCAAGAAAATTGATATGGGGCAACTCGAAAAAAGGCAGCAAACTTATCTTGGTGAAAAAGAAGAGGAAGCAATCACAGCAATCAGAATAACAGGTTTTCAGGATGCTGAAAACTTTGAACTCGTTCCAGTATTGGAACTCAATTCCGAAAAAAGTCAACTATGGATCAGGAGCTTGCCAACTGCAACAAAACTTATGACATAGCAATTCACAAAACAGGCAAATTGTGTCACAATCAAGAAGTACAATGTTAACAAGCCTACCTATTTTCAGCATTCGATAAAATTATGTGTCATTTTTTGTAATTTGTTCGAAAAATTGAAAGTTTTTTTTGTAATTGGTTAAGGAAATGAAGCCTTTTTCTAGCGTTTTGAAAATGAAAAGAAAGTTAGAGATTTTTGCAAATTAATTGAACAATTTTGACAATTTTTCCGTTTTTTTGAATACTTTTAGTAATTTCAAAAATATTTGAGAGAAATTATATAGATTTAAGAAACTTCGCAATTTTTTTTATTGATAAATTGACATGATCACTATTCACAAATCCAAAGCCATCAATAAAACAATCAATTATTTAAAACAAATCTGGTTCATATTTTGAGTTTTGTACCTTACGAACTCTTTCCAGAAACGCTCAACCAATATTTTCTGTACAATCCAATTTCTGGCTAGAAAATTAATATGGACGTTTGAGTTTTCGCAGAACAGTCTTTTCTTTGAAATACTTGGCATTTTTTCTGCTCTTTTTCCTTGCAAACTGTGATGAACAGTGCGATTAAGTTGGTTAAATTTCTCCAGTTGATGAAAAGGGATTCGATAGAAAAATCTGAAAATCTGTTTTCAAACAGAGTGTAAAGACAACCGATAATTGATTTGTAAAGTGAAATTTACCCAATCGTTGTAAAATTTGATCAAAAGGTGAACCAATCAGAAGTATGGGGAAGTGACAATTTTCCAATGAACAGTTGGAATTGTGGGTAGAGACGCAATAATCTTGAGTTACCTCAATGCTTTCATAAAATTCTATGGAAACGAAAAAAATATCGATTTTTTACAGTAATTTGAATAAAAGCTGGGAAGCGCTTGACACAAAACAGCAGCCATCCGGAAAAATGGTTTTTGGTTAGAATTATGGATTGATATGGGAGCACACTAATGGAAATTTCATACAAACATTTCTTATTGGTACTACTTCCATAAATGGAAATCGAGATGACTCATACTGTTTATTTTTTTCATTTAGTCATTTCTCTCTTTTCTCCTCGTCTGATCGGTTTGCTCTTCTTTTCAAAATGTGCTCAAGAAAAGACACTAGTTGCAATTATATTGAGTTTTCAGAAAATCAAACAAGAAGTCAGAGACTTGCTTGGTCCCAAAACTCCTAAAAAGGAAAAAAATTACTTTGAACCCTGCTTTCAACTATTCAAGAAAATTGATATGGGGCAACTCGAAAAAAGGCAGCAATTTATCTTGGTGAAAAAGAAGAAGAAGCAATCACAGCAATCAGAAATACAGTTTTTCAGGATGCTGAAAACTTTGAACTCATTCCTGTATTGGAACTCAAATCTGAAAAAAGTCAACTTTGGATCAGGAGCTTGCCAACTGCAACAAAACTTATGACATAGCAATTCACAAAACAGGCAAATTGTGTCACAATCAAGAAGTACAATGTTAACAAGCCTCCCTACTTTCAGATTCGACTCTTCACTGAAAAGGAGAAAGAAGCAATGAAGAAGTTGACTATATCAACTAAATTTTGAACAAACTAAAATAACTGTCTCAGACTTTACGTTACCATCCAAAATTATCAATCAATTCGGGCTGAACAAAATGAGTTGAAATATTGGTTTTTCGGGAAATTTAATGTAAAAACTTCTAAATAAATTGAGAATTTTTAAATATTGTTCTACAAGAAAAAACCTTAGTATTTTTGCTAATTGTCATAGGGTGACAAATTTTGCCAAAATTGCAGAATCTGAACGAAGACTCACAAACATCCTATTTTGGTTAGACTCTGCTTGATGGGAGAAGAAATTTTTTCTAGGATACCGATCCGATACAAAAAAATAGACCATATAGAATATCGTAGAACTAGCAATCAACAGAAAAATAATCAATCTTTACAACTACAAATGGAGGAATATGATAAAGGATAAACTGCGCAATATATTTCCTTCCTTACTAGGTTATGTAGAGACATTGAAAAAAAAATTGTATCGTTTTTTTCAAACTCACAGTTAAAAGTGAACGTACAGAAACTGAATTAAGATCTCACAGTTTTGAGATTTTAAAGAAATGTTTTTCGTCATATAAAAAAAGTTTTTATTTCTAATAGCACACTTTTGGAGCAGGACTTAATTTTGAAAGAAAAAGACCAAAAAATTCCATTGAAAAGTTTTTGTCACTTGATATGTGAAATATACTACAAAAAAGGCCCTAAATACTGTTATATTGCACCTTGTTTTTCCAGTTATGTTTTCTGTGTCAAGCGACTGGACTATTTTTCTGTTTAAATGTTAAAATTTTTGCTCCCTCAGTATATGCAGTGTTCAATTGTTAGTTGTTTTGACCAAAAAACTCGACAGTAAACAAAACGATTCTGACTATTTTGGATTTTGAATGTATTGAAAACAAAATTGTTTAAAAAGTTTGCAGTTTAGAAGAATGGACAAAACGTAGGGTATTCTTTTCGTCCTTCCAAAAATTTTGAAGCAACTTCCCATTTTGTTTGGTGTACAAAGCATCTTCATGGTATCAGTTGGAGCAGTGGTTAAAACAACTGAGCTTGAAAATTTTTGAAAAACCTGGTAAAATCAAAAACGATTATTTTGCAGAGGATTATGAAAAGCGTAAAATTCGGTCGGAAGTTCTGGAAACAAAGGTTTCATAGTTCATATGCAGAAGTCTTCACTCTGCACAAAGGAAAGCGTTTACTAACAAACTTCAATGATTAAGCATGTCCAAAAATTCTGAAATTGAAATTCAAAGATAAAAAATGCGGTTGGAGATGTATCAACTACCCATTTCGTTGTGCAAAAACTCTTCACTGTGCAGAAAGAAAAACGTTTGCATACGGAGCATGGACGTTTTATAACGAATTATGATTTATAATTATCTTATTGTCACACTTTTTGAAATTTAGTTGAAAGTTTTTGCCAATAAAGCAGCAGCCATCTGGTAAAATGGTTTTTGCATAGAATTATGGATCAATATGAAGCTCATTAAAAAATTTTTTTACAAACATTCCATATTTGTTACTAATTTCTTATATGGAAATCGAGATGACTTACACTTTTTTTTCATTTAATCATTTCTCTCTTTTCTCCTCGTCTGATCGGTTTGCTCCTCTATTTACAATGTACTCAAGAAAATACACTAGTCCCAATTACATTGTATTTTTACAAATACAAACAAGAAGTGAGAGACTTGCATGGTCCCAAAAAAGGCAGCAAATATATTTTGGTGAAAAAGAAGAGGAAGCAATCAATGCAATCAGAAATGCTCTTATTCAGGATGCTGAAAACCTTGAACTTAATCCTGTATTGGAACTCAATTCTGAAAAAGAGTCAACTATGGATCAGGAGCCTGCCAACTGCAACAAAACGTATGACATAGCATTTTACAAAATAAAGCAAGTTTGTGTCACAATCAAGAAGTACAATGTTAACGAGCCTCCCTTCTTTCAGATTCGAATCAGCGTTGCAAAAGAGAAAGAAGCAAAGAAAGAAGTTGCCTATGTCAACTATATTTTGAACAAATTCAAAGAACTGTCTAAAAGTTTAGGAGACTTTACGTTTGTTGAGAACTGTAATGTAAAAAAAAGTGTGTTATTTATCTTTTTTGTCTTGAAATTTAAGTATCTATCATCCAAACTCTTTTTCATGTAGAATTCCAGTTGAACAAAATGAGATGAAATATTTGTTTTTCAAGAAAATCAATCTAAAAACTTCAAACTAAATTGAGACTTTTTTATATTGTATTACAATAAAAAACCAAAAAATTTTGTTTATTGTTTTAGGGTCACAAAATTGGCCAAACTTGCAGAAGTTGAACGTAGACTCAAACATCTAATTTGAGTTGACTCTGCTTGATAGTACAAGAAAATTTTTCAAAGGATACCGATCCGATACCAAAAAATAAACCTTATAGAATATCGTAGAACTAGAAAGGAATGGAAAATTAATCAATCTTTACAACTACAATTGAAGGAAAATGATAAAGGACAAATTGCTCGATACACTTTCTTCCTTACTAGGTTATGTAGAGACATTGAAAAAAAAATTGAATCATTATTGTCAAATTCACAGTTAAAAGTGAACGTACAGAAACTGAATGAAGATCTTAGAGTTTTGAGATTTTACAGAAATGTTTTTCGTCATATAAAAAAGTTTTTGTTTCTCCTAGCACAATTTTGGAGCAGGACTTAATTTTGAACGAAAAAGACCAAAAAAATTCTATTTGGATATTTAGTTCCAAACTCTAGAAACTGAAAGAAAAATTTTTGCAAATAAGGCAAGTTTGTGTCACAATCAGGAAGTACAATCTTAACGAGCCTTCCTTCATTCAGATTCGACTTTTCGTTGCAAAAGAGAAAGGAGCAATGAAAGAAGTTGCCTATGTCAACTATATTTCGAACAATTTCAAAGAACTGTCCAAAAGTTTAGGAGACTTTACGTTTGTTGAGAACTGTAATGTAAAAAAAAGTGTGTTATTTATCTTTTTTGTCTTGAAATTTAAGTATCTATCATCCAAAATCTTTTTCATATAGAATTCCAGTTGAACAAAATGAGATGAAATATTGGTTTTTCAAGAAAATCAATCTAAAAACTTCAAACTAAATTGAGACTTTTTTATATTGTTTTACAATAAAAAAACCAAAAAATTTTGCTAATTGTTTTAGGGTCACGAAATTTGCCAAACTTGCAGAAGTTGAACATAGACTCAAACATCTAATTTGAGTTGACTCTGCTTGATAGTACAAGAAAATTTTCCAAAGGATACCGATCCGACACCAAAAAATAAACCTTATAGAATATCGTAGAACTAGAAAGGAATAGAAAAATTAATCAATCTTTACAACTACAAATGAAGGAAAATGATAAAGGACAAATTGCTCGATACACTTTCTTCCTTACTAGGTTATGTAGAGACATTGAAAAAAAAATTGAATCATTATTGTCAAATTCACAGTTAAAAGTGAATGTACAGAAACTGAATGAAGATCTTAGAGTTTTGAGATTTTACAGAAATGTTTTTCGTCATATAAAAAACTTTTTGTTCCTCCTAGCACAATTTTGGAGCAGGACTTAATTTTGAACGAAGAAGACCAAAAAAATTCTATTTGGATATTTAGTTCCAAACTCTAGAAACTGAATGAAAAATTTTGCAAGTAAGGCAAGTTTGTGTCACAATCAGGAAGTACAATGTTAACGAGCCTTCCTTCATTCAGATTCGACTTTTCGTTGCAAAAGAGAAAGGAGCAATGAAAGAAGTTGCCTATGTCAACTATATTTCGAACAAATTCAAAGAACTGTCCAAAAGTTTAGAAGACTTTAGGTTTGTTGAGAACTGTAATGTAAAAGAAGTGTGTTATTTATCTTTTTTGTCTTGAAATTTAAGTATCTATCATCCAAAATCTTTTTCATATAGAATTCCAGTTGAACAAAATGAGATGTAATATTGGTTGTTCGTGAAATTCAATCTAAAAGCTTCAAACTAAATTGAGACTTTTTGATATTGTTTTACAATGAAAAAAAAAACAAAAAAATTTTGCTAATTGTTAAAGAGTCACAAAATTTGCCAAACTTGCAGAATTTAAACGTAGACCCACAAACATCTATTTGTGTTGACTCTGCTTGATGGTACAAGAAAATTTTTCAAAGGATACCAATCCGATACCAAAAACTAGACCTTATAGAATATCGTAGAAGTAGAAAGGAATGGAAAAATAATCAATCTTCACAACTATATAGGGAAGAGTATGATAAAGTATAAATTGCTCGATATACTTCTCTCATTACTAGGTATTGTAGAGACATCGTAAAAAAATTGTATCATTATTGTCGAATTCACAGTTAAAAATGAACGTACAGAAACTGAATGTAATTCTTAGAAACTTTGAGATTATAAAGAAAAGTTTTTCGTCAAATAGAAAAAAAAAATTTTCATTCAATCTGTACAGTTTTGGACCCGGACCTAACTTTTGATAGGAAAGGACCCAAAAATTCCTTTTGAATATTTAATTAAATACGGAAATTCCTGTATGGATTATTTTTTTGCAAACTCTAGATTCTTTAGGTTACATGCAATTCTACATGACTCTACTTGATCTGTGAAATATACTACAAAAAAGGCCCTAGATACTGTTATATTGCACCTTGTTTTTCCAGTTATGTTTTCTATGTCAAGCGACTGGACTATTTTTCTGTTTAACTGTTAAAATTTTTGCTCCCTCAGTATATGCAGTGTTCAATTGTTAGTTGTTTTGACCAAAAAACTCGACAGTAAACAAAACGGTTCTGACTATTTTGGATTTTGAATGTATTGAAAACAAAATTGTTTAAAAAGTTTGCAGTTTAAAAGAATGGACAAAATGTAGGGTATTCTTTTCGTCCTTCCAAAACTTTTGAAGCAACTTCCCATTTTGTTTGGTGTACAAAGCATCTTCATGGTATCAGTTGGAGCAGTGGTTAAAACAACTGAGCTTGAAACTTTTTGAAAAACCTGGTAAAATCAAAAACGATTATTTTGCAGAGGATTATGAAAAGCGTAAAATTCGGTCGGAAGTTCTGGAAACAAAGGTTTCATAGTTCATATGCAGAAGTCTTCACTCTGCACAAAGGAAAGCGTTTACTAACAAACTTCAATGATTAAGCATGTCCAAAAATTCTGAAATTGAAATTCAAAGAAAAAAAATTCGGTTGGAGATGTATCAACTACCCATTTCGTTGGGCAAAAGCTCTTCACTGTGCAAAAAGAAAAACGTTTGCATACGGAGCATGGAAGTTTTATAACGAATTATGATTTATAATTATCTTATTGTCACACTTTTTGAAATTTAGTTGAAAGTTTTTGCCAATAAAGCAGCAGCCATCTGGCAAAACGGTTGAACAAAATGAGATGAAATATTGGTTTTTCAAGAAATTCAATCTAAAAACTTCAAACTAAATTGAGACTTTTTTATATTGTTTTACAATAAAAAAACCAAAAAATTTTGCTAATTGTTTTAGGGTCACAAAATTTGCCAAACTTGCAGAAGTTGAACATAGACTCAAACATCTAATTTGAGTTGACTCTGCTTGATAGTACAAGAAAATTTTTCAAAGGATACCGATCCGACACCAAAAAATAAACCTTATAGAATATCGTAGAACTAGAAAGGAATGGAAAATTAATCAATCTTTACAACTACAAATGAAGGAAAATGATAAAGGACAAATTGCTCGATACACTTTCTTCCTTACTAGGTTATGTAGAGACATTGAAAAAAAAATTGAATCATTATTGTCAAATTCACAGTTAAAAGTGAACGTACAGAAACTGAATGAAGATCTTAGAGTTTTGAGATTTTACAGAAATGTTTTTCGTCATATAAAAAAGTTTTTGTTTCTCCTAGCACAATTTTGGAGCAGGACTTAATTTTGAACGAAGAAGACCAAAAAAATTCTATTTGGATATTTAGTTCCAAACTCTAGAAACTGAATGAAAAATTTTTGCAAGTAAGGCAAGTTTGTGTCACAATCAGGAAGTACAATGTTAACGAGCCTTCCTTCATTCAGATTCGACTTTTCGTTGCAAAAGAGAAAGTAGCAATGAAAGAAGTTGCCTATGTCAACTATATTTCGAACAAATTCAAAGAACTGTCCAAAAGTTTAGAAGACTTTAGGTTTGTTGAGAATTGTAATGTAAAAAAAGTGTGTTATTTATCTTTTTTGTCTTGAAATTTAAGTATCTATCATCCAAAATCTTTTTCATATAGAATTCCAGTTGAACAAAATGAGATGAAATAATGGTTTTTCAAGAAATGCAATCAAAAAACTTCAAACTAAATTGAGACTTTTTTATATTGTCTTACAATAAAAAAACCAAAAAATTTTGCTAATTGTTAAAGAGTCACAAAATTAGCCAAACTTGCAGAATTTAAACGTAGACCCAAAAACATCTATTTGTGTTGACTCTGCTTGATGGTACAAGAAAATTTTTCAAAGGATACCAATCCGATACCAAAAAATAGACCTTATAGAATATCGTAGAAGTAGAAAGGAATGGAAAAATAATCAATCTTCACAACTATATAGGGAAGAGTATGATAAAGTATAAATTGCTCGATATACTTCTCTCATTACTAGGTATTGTAGAGACATCGTAAAAAAATTGTATCATTATTGTCGAATTCACAGTTAAAAATGAACGTACAGAAACTGTATGTAATTCTTAGAAACTTTGAGATTATAAAGAAAAGTTTTTCGTCAAATAGAAAAAAAAATTTTTCATTCAATCTGTACAGTTTTGGACCCGGACATAACTTTTGATAGGAAAGGACCCAAAAATTCCTTTTGAATATTTAATTAAATACGGAAATTCCTGTATGGATTATTTTTTTGCAAACTCTAGATTCTTTAGGTTACATGCAATTCTACATGACTCTACTTGATCTGTGAAATATACTACAAAAAAGGCCCTAGATACTGTTATATTGCACCTTGTTTTTCCAGTTATGTTTTCTATGTCAAGCGACTGGACTATTTTTCTGTTTAAATGTTAAAATTTTTTCTCCCTCAGTATATGCAGTGTTCAATTGTTAGTTGTTTTGACCAAAAAACTCGACAGTAAACAAAACGATTCTGACTATTTTGGATTTTGAATGTATTGAAAACAAAATTGTTTAAAAAGTTTGCAGTTTAGAAGAATGGACAAAATGTAGGGTATTGTTTTCGTCCTTCCAAAAATTTTGAAGCAACTTCCCATTTTGTTTGGTGTACAAAGCATCTTCATGGTATCAGTTGGAGCAGTGGTTAAAACAACTGAGCTTGAAAATTTTTGAAAAACCTGGTAAAATCAAAAACGATTATTTTGCAGAGGATTATGAAAAGCGTAAAATTCGGTCGGAAGTTCTGGAAACAAAGGTTTCATAGTTCATATGCAGAAGTCTTCACTCTGCACAAAGGAAAGCGTTTACTAACAAACTTCAATGATTAAGCATGTCCAAAAATTCTGAAATTGAAATTCAAAGAAAAAAAAAGCGGTTGGAGATGTATCAACTACCCATTTCGTTGGGCAAAAGCTCTTCACTGTGCAAAAAGAAAAACGTTTGCATACGGAGCATGGACGTTTTATAACGAATTATGATTTATAATTATCTTATTGTCACACTTTTTGAAATTTAGTTGAAAGTTTCTGCCAATAAAGCAGCAGCCATCTGGCAAAACGGTTTTTGCATAGAGTTATGGATCAATATGAAGCTCATTAAAAATTTTTTTCTACAAACATTCCATATTTGTTACTAATTTCATATATGGAAATCGAGATGACTTACACTTTTTACTTTTTTTTAATTTAGTCATTTCTCTCTTTTCTCCTCGTCTGATTGGTTTGCTCCTCTATTTACAATGTACTCAAGAAAGTACACTAGTCCCAATTACATTGTATTTTTAAAAACTCAAACAAGAAGTGAGAGACTTGCTTGGTCCCAAAAAGGCAGCAAATATATTTTGGTGAAAAAGAAGAGGAAGCAATCAATGCAATCAGAAATGCTGTTATTCAGGATACTGAAAACCTTGAACTTAATCCTGTATTGGAACTCAATTCTGAGAAAGAGTCAACTATGGATCCGGAGCCTGCCAACTGCAACAAAACCTATGACATAGCATTTTACAAAATAAAGCAAGTTTGTGTCACAATCAAGAATTACAATGTTAACGAGCCTCCCTTCTTTCAGATTCGAATCATCGTTGCAAAAGAGAAAGAAGCAATGAAAGAAGTTGCCTATGTCAACTATATTTTGAACAAATTAGGAGACTTTACGTTTGTTGAGAACTGTAATGTAAAAAAAGTGTGTTATTTATCTTTTTTGTCTTGAAATTTAAGTATCAATCATCCAAAATCTTTTTCATATAGAATTTCAGTTGAACAAAATGAGATGAAATATTGGTTTTTCAAGAAATTCAATCTAAAAACTTCAAACTAAATTGAGACTTTTTTATATTGTTTTACAATAAAAAAACCAAAAAATTTTGCTAATTGTTTTAGGGTCACAAAATTTGCCAAACTTGCAGAAGTTGAACGTAGACTCACAAACATCTAAATTGAGTTGACTCTGCTTGATGGTACAAGAAAGTTTTTCAAAGGATACCGATCCGATACCAAAAAATAAACCTTATAGAATATCGTAGAACTAGAAAGGAATGGAAAATTAATCAACCTTTACAACTACAAATGAAGGAAAATGATAAAGGACAAATTGCTCGATACACTTTCTTCCTTACTAGGTTATGTAGAGACATTGAAAAAAAAATTGAATCATTATTGTCAAATTCACAGTTAAAAGTGAACGTACAGAAACTGAATGAAGATCTTAGAGTTTTGAGATTTTACAGAAATGTTTTTCGTCATATAAAAAAGTTTTTGTTTCTACAAGCACAATTTTGGAGCAGGACCTAATTTTGAAAGAAAAAGACCAAAAAAATTCTATTTGGATATTTAGTTCCAAACTCTAGAAACTTAATGAAAAATTTTTGCAAATAAGGCAAGTTTGTGTCACAATCAAGAAGTACAATGTTAACGAGCCTCCCTTCATTCAGATTCGACTCTTCGTTGCAAAAGAGAAAGAAGCAATGAAAGAAGTTGCCTATAACAACTATATATTGAACAAATTCAAAGAACTGTCTAAAAATTTAGGAGACTTTACGTTTGTTGAGAACTGTAATGTAAAACAAAGTGTGTTATTTATCTTTTTTGTCTTGAAATTTAAGTATCAATCATCCAAAATCTTTTTCATATAGAATTTCAGTTGAACAAAATGAGATGAAATATTGGTTTTTCAAGAAATTCAATCTAAAAACTTCAAACTAAATTGAGACTTTTTTATATTGTTTTACAATAAAAAAAAACAAAAAATTTGCTAAATGTTAAAGGGTCACAAAATTTGCCAAACTTGCAGAATTTGAACGTAGACTCACAAACATTTGTGTTGGCTCTACTTGACGATACGAGAAAATTTTTCAAAGGATACCGATCCGATACCAAAAAATAGACCTTATAGAATATCGTAGAACTAGAAAGGAATGGAAAAATAATCAATCTTTACAACTACAAACGGAGGAACATGATAAAGGATAAATTGCTCGATATACTTCCTTCCTTACTAGGTTATGTAGAGACATTGAAAAAAAATTGTATCATTTTTGTCAAATTCACAGTTAAAAGTGAACGTACAGAAACTGAATGAATATTTTAGAGTTCTGAGATTTTAAAGAAATGTTTTTCGTCATATAAAAAAATTTTTATTTCTACTAGCACAGTTTTGGAGCAGGACTTAATTTTGAAAGAAAAAGACCAAAAAATTCCATTTTGATATTTAGTTCCAAACTCTAGAAACTGAATGAAAATTTTTTGCAAATAAGGCAAGTTTGTGTCACATTCAAGAAGTACAATGTTAACGTGCGTCCCTTCTTTCAGATTCGACTCTTCGTTGCAAAAGAGAAAAAAGCAATGAAAGAAGTTGCCTATGTCAACTATATTTTGAACAAATTCAAAGAACTGTCTAAAAGTTTAGGAGACTCTACGTTTGTTGAGAACTGTAAAGTAAAAAAAAGTGTGTTATTTATCTTTTTTGTCTTGAAATTTAAGTATCTATCATCCAAAATCTTTTTCATATAGAATTCCAGTTGAACAAAATGAGATGAAATATTGGTTTTTCAAGAAAATCAATCTAAAAACTTCAAATTAAATTGAGACTTTTTTATATTGTTTTACAATAAAAAAACCAAAAAATTTTGCTAATTGTTTTAGGGTCACAAAATTTGCCAAACTTGCAGAAGTTGAACATAGACTCAAACATCTAATTTGAGTTGACTCTGCTTGATAGTACAAGAAAATTTTCCAAAGGATACCGATCCGACACCAAAAAATAAACCTTATAGAATATCGTAGAACTAGAAAGGAATGGAAAAATAATCAATCTTTACAACTACAAACGGAGGAACATGATAAAGGATAAATTGCTCGATATACTTCCTTCCTTACTAGGTCATGTAGAGACATTGAAAAAAAATTGTATCATTTTTGTCAAATTCACAGTTAAAAGTGAACGTACAGAAACTGAATGAATATTTTAGAGTTCTGAGATTTTAAAGAAATGTTTTTCGTCATATAAAAAAGTTTTTATTTCTACTAGCACAGTTTTGGAGCAGGACTTAATTTTGAAAGAAAAAGACCAAAAAATTCTATTTTGATATTTAGTTCCAAACTCTAGAAACTGAATGAAAATTTTTTGCAAATAAGGCAAGTTTGTGTCACATTCAAGAAGTACAATGTTAACGTGCGTCCCTTCTTTCAGATTCGACTCTTCGTTGCAAAAGAGAAAAAAGCAATGAAAGAAGTTGCCTATGTCAACTATATTTTGAACAAATTCAAAGAACTGTCTAAAAGTTTAGGAGACTCTACGTTTGTTGAGAACTGTAATGTAAAAAAAAGTGTGTTATTTATCTTTTTTATCTTGAAATTTAAGTATCTATCATCCAAAATCTTTTTCATATAGAATTCCAGTTGAACAAAATGAGATGAAATATTGGTTTTTCAAGAAATTCAATCTGAAAACTTCAAACTAAATTGAGACCTTTTTATATTGTTTTACAATAAAAAAACCAAAAATTTTTGCTAATTGTTATAGGGTCACAAAGTTTGCCAAACTTGCAGAATTTGAACGTAGACTCAAAAACATCTATTTTGTGTTGACTCTGCTTGAAGGTACAAGAAAATTTTTCAAAGGATACCAATCCGATACCAAAAAATAGACCTTATAGAATATCGTAGAAGTAGAAAGGAATGGAAAAATAATCAATCTTCACAACTATATAGGGAAGAGTATGATAAAGGATAAATTGCTCGATATACTTCTCTCATTACTAGGTAAAAAAATTGTAAAAAATTGTATCATTATTGTCGAATTCGCAGTTAAAAATGAGCGTACAGAAACTTAATGAAATTCTTAGAAACTTTGAGATTATAAAGAAAAGTTTTTCGCCAAATAGACAAAAAAAAGTTTTGTTTCAACCTGTACAGTTTTGGACCCGGTCATAATTTTTGATAGAAAAGGACCCAAAAATTTCTTTTTGATTTTTAATTAAATACGGAAATTCCTGTATGGATTATGTTTTTGCAAACTCTAGATTCTTTAGGTTACATGCAATTCTACATGACTCTACTTGATTTGTGAAATATACTACAAAAAAGCCGTAGATACTGTTATATTGCACCTAGTTTTTCCAGTTATGTTTTCTGTGTCAAGCGACTGGACTACTTTTCTCTTCAAATGTTAAAATTTTTGCTCCCTCAGTAATGCAGTGTTGAATTGTTAGTTGTTTTGACCAAAAAACTCGACAGTAAACAAAACGATTCTGTCTATTTTGGATTTTGAATGTATTGAAAACAAAATTGTTTAAAAAGTTTGCAATTTAGAAGAATGGACAAAATGTAGGGTACTCTTTTCGTCCTTCCAAAAGTTTTGAAGCGACTTCCCATTTTGTTCGGTGTACAAAACATCTTCATGGTATCAGTTGGAGCAGTGGTTAAAAAAACTGAGCTTGAAAATTTTTGAAAAACCTGGTAAAATCAAAAACGATTATTTTGCAGAGGATTATGAAAAGCGTAAAATTCGGTCGGAAGTTCTGGAAACAAAGGTTTCATAGTTCATATGCAGAAGTCTTCACTCTGCACAAAGGAAAGCGTTTACTAACAAACTTCTATGATTAAGCATGTCCAAAAATTCTGAAATTGAAATTCAAAGATAAAAAATGCGGTTGAAGATATATCAACTACCCATTTTGTCGTGCAAAAGCTCTTCACTGTGCAGAAAGGACAACGTTTGCATACGGAACATGGATGTTTTCAACGAATAGTGAATTATAATAATCTTGTTGTCACACCTTTTTTGATTTTTAATTGAAAATTATTGTCATTTTTGTCTCTCTAGAGTTAAGTTGATTGATGAAGAAAATTATGTACAAAAATCATGGAAGATGTTTGGACATACAAGTCATGGATCTTTTTTAGCTTTCTTGTGCCAATTTCTTGTTATGGTTTTCATGTTAGTATGTGCAATCGTTCGAAGAATGTTATCCACAAATTGTGAAGAAACGACCCTTTAGGAAGCTATCTTATCAAGCATATTCGGTTACCTTTTACCTTCTCCAAGGCTATGAATGAAACAATATCTAACAAAGAACGAAATTTATTTCCCTAGTTGGTCCACGTGGATCTGAAAAACTTTGTCTTCTTTTTGAATGGCTGGAAAAATTTGGTACTTTTCAACCAGCATTTCACAAAAATTTCTACTTTTATCAATTTTGTCAACCTCATTATTGTCAAACGCAAACAAAAAAACCTTTAATTTAACCAAAGAGTAGATTTTGATTGATTGAGAACCTTCCTAGTAACGGAACTAAGTATCTGCTTGTTTTTGACGATTCTTGTGAAGAAGTTTCAAACTCCAAACAATTTGAAATATTTGCCACTGCTGGAAGACACAGGCGTCTGAATACAATATAATTCACACACAATTTTTTTTCATCAAAATAAATTGGGAAGAGTTGTAGAGTTACAAAACAAGCATAAAGTCTAGTTCAAGTTACCGTGAGATGTTTTACAAAACAATACATCGAGTCAAATAGGAATTGGATCTCAATTGAAATCAGTCAATCGTTTATCAATCAGAAAGTGCAGTTTCAATAAATCGAAAAATTCGATTAAAATCAAGAAAAAGAGGACATTTTACCCATAAACCTTGATTCAAAATACAATGCTGTACGGGCAAGGCTTACACCGAGTAACAATAAGCACCTCATTGATTTAATTTTGATTTCTTCTAGAATTAAACTGAGTCAGTCAGAAAACATCATTTTAGATAATCGAGATAAAAAGGAATCTATTATAGATTTTGTGTGTGCATCAAAGCAAAAAAAAACGATTTTCTTGATATTTTTCTTAGCATTTGGGAAGCAAATCAAATACCACTCAAACTTTTAATCAACCAGATTGCCCAAGCAAAAGACAGATGAACTTGGATACGTTTCAAAATTTGAAAAGGTAAGACCTAGTAGATTGTATTCAAGGGGTAGAGCTACGTACGGGTCTGTGCAAAATCTGAGTAAAGCGAGCCTTATTATTAAAAAAGAAAGTAGAACAATTTTCACCAATCTAGGACTCGTATACAAAATTTGGTTCAGCAATCAGACGTTTACCAGGACTTCAAGCTTTTTCAAATTAAATCAAGGAAACTTGGTGTATAGACTTGGCTTTTGTAGTCAAGTTAGATAGTCAAAACAAATAAGTTAGTCATTTATCAGTTGCTGTAGACTTTTTTTCGAGATTTGTTGGAGATCAAACAATGAAAATAAAGTGTCCAAAAACACTTTGCAAGCTTTCAAAAAATTGATTTCTCGAAAAAACAGTCCTGAAAAGCTTTGTGAGGTTGATAGAGATACAAAATCTGAAGGGTGTTTCAAAAAACTTTGAAGGGAGAAAGACATTGAAGTTTACTCAACAATCAGTCAAACAAAAGCTACATTTGCAGAGAGAGCAATTCAGTGTTTGAAACATAATTATCATTACATTGATGATGATGATGTTGAAAAAATTGTTCTCAAATTGCAACAGTTTGTTTCTACCATGAACCGTCGCAAAAATCACTGTTCTGAAAAATCTCCGAGAGACGTGAAGAATAATGAATTTTTTTGTTTTGTATAACAAATCATTCATGAAAACATTAAAACACATTTCCAAATTTGGGATAGAGTGAGAATTTTGAAAGATTATATTCCCTTTCAAAAAACAAACAAGCCACAGTTTATCGGTGAAATATTTGAAATATCATCAATATCAACAAAGAAACCGGCGACATATACCATCAAAAATCTCAAAAAAGAAGAATTCTAGACAAATTTCACAAAAAACTGAAGAAATGTTCAGATTAAAGGTACATCGTTTTTAAGTTAATTTTTTATCAATCAGTAACCATGGATTTTTTCACTAATGAGTTAGTTTCTCAGGCTTCTTTTAACTGTTTTCCGAATACTAGTTTTAGCTCTTTTTTTTCGAGTTTCTACTGAAACAAATACATCCTGAAAGAAAAATGGGAACTTGCTATTTCAGAAAAATCGTATCCTTCATTATACCAAAACGTTACTGAAGGAAATTTTTTTTAATACAAACGAAAGCAAAACCTGAAGAAACAAAAACAATTGAACCGATGAACATTGAACCTGGATTATATCTAAGCATTGTTCATATTGTTGTAGCCATCAATGACAAAAAAGTTCGAAAATGTTTAGGTGCACAAAAACATGAATATAACGGAACTCATGTATCAGTAGATACGATTACATAAAAAATAGCCATTTACTCACCTGAGGATCAATCAGTGTTAATCATGCAAAGCGCTAATTTGAGTCACTTTTTCTTTTAGAAAAATCAGACAGGGCTTATGATGAGTAGAAAAGGTCCACATCAGTATTCTTACGACAATATAAGAATACATCCTCTGATGATTTATAGTGATATTATAGAATATATTATAGTAAGTGATAAAAATTTCCTTTACTTCGTTGTATTCCTTTATTTTTTTTGAAAGTAAAAAACCGAGACCTAATATCTACAGGACTGTACATGATTTATCATTCCTATACGAATCTACAATTTGAAAAATTTTTAAAGAACTGTTTCCATAAACTGAATAAAAACAGAACTAAGGAATAGTATTTACAGGCGAAAATTGTGTCGGTAGGAATTACATGGGTTGTTCTCTTGTTACGCAGGTTTCTGATAACCATTTTTGATTAATACTTCATTCGAATTGATTGCTCAAAATTCAGCTAAATTTTTGATTTTTGTGGACATGCAAGACAGCGTGGAAGAGGTTTGAGTGCTCTTGCACAAACTCTTGGCAGAATTGCAATCCCCTTTATCTAAAATTTATAGTCCAAACTGCAAAAAAAATGTAGCAGATTCATTTGAAATTAAAGCACCAGAGATTGGAGAATTTGTTAGTGGACAAAAAACTCAAAACATTTGCAACAGATGTTGGAACAAAAACAGTTCAAAAACAGTTGGGAAGTGAAAAAAGAAATCTAAGCGTAGAACTAGTTGAATGTTTTCTCAAAAAAGTTGATGAAAAAATGGTCGCTCTTGCAGAGACATTTTTGATAAAAAGAAACGAGTATAAATCAAAGTAGTCGTTTTTGATAAGGAAGCTTTTACAAATTCTTTTTTGGAGGTTTTTGATAAAAGTTCACTTTTGAAATTAATTGTGTTGTAAAAACAAGAAGTATTTCCCACTACTTCTCATGATAAAAGCTGTTTTTAGTTTAAATTTGAGACAGATGGTAATCTTTTTTTTGGATTTGCGTGATACCCACCTCTGGTTAAAGTCCTAATTATTCATAGGCAGATTGTTTGATGCTTTAAAAAAATAAAAAGAAAGAACATAAAGCAAAATCGGTGGATGACTGAGATGAGGAATCTGAGCCTCACTTACTTTATATAAGCAAACTACTACATTATCTATTGTACATTTGTGAAATTTACTTTTATAATACAAAGGTTTATAATGCCAATGGTTTATTTTGTCATAAAGCAAAATTATCGAACGAATTCAACTCGTCTTCATTGTGTAAAAAGGATTACTTGCTTGTCAATGATACGAGTTTCGAAGAATTTCCGGAAGTTTTTGATATGTATCCGTTCACTGATAGAGCAAATTCCTTAAGAACACGGATACTTTTCATGGGAGAGTTGCCATTGATTTGTTTACTTGTGAAAAAGTATTACTACCAAAAATCAAGGTTCGATTCAAAATAAATCGAGTTAGACTTAATTTTTGACTGATAATACAAATGTTAGTTTGAAAAGCCTTGGTTGTTCGCATTTTACTTGAAGAATTTTGATAGTCGAACCTAATCATCAATACTTGCAATGGAATCTGGAAAAAGAACTTGCACATTACAATTACTTGGAGACTATAGCCAGAACCTTCATCAATCCATTTCGTCAAAACCAGTTCCTTCACGAAAAAGTTTTCAACACGGCTCCAATAAGAAGAATAGCTTTTGCAATGAATACAAATTCAACTGTTGCGGAATCTTTTCGTAAACATTTTTTCAACTATCAACAATTTCATTCGAGAGAGCTTAGACTTTTTCAGGCTGGAAGTGCAATTGTTTCATTAAGTACAACTTCTCTGTGTCGCCCTTATGTTACAAAAATGAAAGCAATGCAGTTTAACAAATTTTGTCCAGCTCTTCCTATGAAAGATTTTCAAATTCACTATAATCCTAGTTTCGACTTGACTTCACTACAGGATGCAGCTGAACAGTTGCATTACCAAGAAGTTAGCGGAGAAAGCTTGAGATCAGAAATGTTTTTCCAATTTTACTTGGAGCAAGTGACGGAAATTATAGTCTTGGGAGAAAGACTTTAAAATGTTCAAACTGACAAATTCTGAAAAGTCGCTGATTTTTTTTTGATTCTTCAGGTTCCTATGAAAGTATTGTAATTTTTTTCGGACTTCTCATTGTTGTTGTCTCTGTTTCATCTATTTTGTTTTTCTTCAGATGTAACAGTCGCCTACGTCAGTCACATATGAGGCTTAAGAAAGATAGGCCCTATAACCATTGGCTCAAGAGTCAGGGACACTATCTCTTGTGTTTTTCTACCTCAAGAACGGTCGGAGCCAATTCGGTTCGCTTGCGACATGAGACTAGAACCCGTTACAGCTTAAAGGCTGCTACCAAAATATCCCCCCACTCTAGAAAATAAGAACGTCCCCATACTTAGGTCTCGAAATACCCAAAATACACGAGCGCCGTTAAAAACAGGGTCGGAACAATCCGTTAAGTTACTTTTTATTGGACAGTGGAACTTTGATCCATTTCAGATAGATCAACCTAAAACTCGCCTTATCTCAACATAACAATCATAAAACCCACTCGAGAAGATTAAATTAGGGACTCACATGTTGGTGCACTCGAGTACAAGGAGTAATTAAATTGGTAAGCAACTCGAGAATTAGATAATATATATAGATAAGTTTAATACTAATCAGTTTTGATAACAGAAGTAAATTCTGGCTCTAGAATTGGAGTTTTTGTATGAACCATTGGGACACTCAAGATGTCCACCTGTCCATTGAAGGCTCACTCTGGTTCGTTTCGAATAGTTGTTCTCTCTTCTTTTTATTATCTCTCCTCCTATTTCGGGTTAAGACAGCTCTACTCGTGTATTATTTTGTATCGGGAAATTGCGAATAGTAATTTCCTGCTGTTTTGTTGAGTATTTTCCCGCAATTGTTAATTCGGTCGTTCTGATTTTTCACTTTTTGATTTCAGTATGACAGGCTCCATTCGAAATTTTGAAAATTAAAACTTTACTCCAAAATTACGTATTTTCGTGTCCCTCAAGGTCAACTTCCAGATATGACCGACTGGCACATACTCCCCGGACTCAAGATCGATGTCCTCATCGCGTGCTGTCTCTGTCAGTGAATCCCCAGAAGCCCGAGTGTCACTCAAGATACAGTGCCAGTGGTTATTTACAGAAGTTTGCAGCAGACTTAAGTTTATTTACCTTCCAAAATTCACAACCATTTAAAATTTTCACACTATCGCTAAACAGCAATCAAAATCTGCACACACCTGCACCTATAAATTCTCGCTTTTTAAGCTGGTAATTTTAAAATTAAGCTCGCTTTTTGTCCTATTCAATCAGGAAATTGTCATGCAGCATTTTGATTTATATAATAGATCTAGCATATTAGTAACAATATCTCATTTGTTAAAATTTCTTTTTCGTGAAACCAGATTTCATCCGAGTTTACCCTCAAGCCCCCTCCCTCTCAAGACTCAAGACTCTAGAATTTTCCTTTTGAGCCACCGGCTCACCTCGTGTTCTTCGCCCTCGAGGTACCCGACCCCGATATATTTGACACTGTGATCTGTTTTAATAGTGCCTCTTCGTCATCGGAGCTGATCACAATCTCCTCCCAAGCCTTCAGCTGTTCATAGGATCGCATCCACTCCCTTTGCTCTTGCAATCTCTTCGCTTGATTCGGTAAGCTCTTCACCTTCGACTCCCGGTTCGAACAGAAGGAATTGTGAAGACTCAGGCTTACATTCTTCGCCAGGTCCTCCTCCAGTATCGACTCCCTCGCTCTAGTGTTGTCTCTGGATACTCTACCCACTCTTTTCCACCCCGTCGTGATCGCATTTCGATGGGTCAGCAGAGGTCTCTTGAAGGCATCTGGTCCTATCTCGGCCTGGAATTGTCGATATTCCTTTTGATATTTCCTCATGTGATCCTTCGTCACCACATATAACCAGGATGTTAACGTCGCGCGAAACCAAGGAAAGAATCTCAAGCGGCTCCATATATGTCTGACCTCCATTGGTATGGCGAATACCTTGCATGCGGTCTCGAACAACTCAAGTCTCCTGCTGTAATCTATCGCGTGAATCGACTCTGCTGTTGGCGTCTTCGATTCCCGATACTTTGCTATGTTTTCTTCCATCCATCGTAGAGCCAAAATTGTGCTTACCACCAAGATGGTCACTTTTTGTTGATGCTCGGGTAGTCCCAACGACCTGATTTCTTCTACATCTCAGATCAGGCAGAGATTGGCGTGGTCTGGGTACAACACTGTCTGCGCCAGACAGTGGCATGGACAATCCCCGTGTGTGAGGTCGATGCTCCTAAGATTGCGTTCTCCCGAGGCTTCTAGGAGAGGCTCAAGTTCCATCATCTTCTCGTGTATCACGTCGACTTCTTCCAAGTTTGGAGCACCTACCATGGGTTTCCCAATCACGTTTTGTCTCTCGTGGTCACTTGTATTTTCGCTCTCCAAGCCTAGAAGTTCTTCACCCTAGATTTCACTCAAGTCGTCCCTTTGTTCTTTCGTCACTGTTCCTCGGATCTTCCTCAACAGCTTGTGTGAATGATGTGACATCCGAGCCAGTCTTACACATTTGGGCACTGAGAAGGCTTTGTCTATCAATACCCTCTGGCTGGACACTTCTACCATCGCCATGTGTAATGGATAGTGGCTGCCACATAGGTTGGCCATCACTGACCCCACTAGGGACTTCGCATTTAGAGGCAGACCATAGGCTTCGCTCATGGGAAATCCCATCTCCGCTTCGAGTTCAACCTTCCAACTCTTGATGTGTTTCTGGGTCACTTGCAACACTCCGGATCATGACTCCACGCTCAACGCGGTCACCAAGTGGTGTTCTGACTCTAGCGTCTCCAGTGACGGGAGACTACACATTCTTGAGGAGAATCCCAGAGCTGTCGCTAGGTTCACAGTGGTACTCGCGTAACACTCAGCCACTATCTGTATCTCACTTTTCTCCCTTTCGGTGATATCTTCAAACCAGGTGACTAAGGTCTTCTTTCTGGAAAGACTGTATCCTGACGCATGATCGTCCATCACAGGTGTGCTCGCCATTCCCACACGCCGAGTCAAGACAACTGCCCGGCTCCATCTTCTTTACCGACCCTGTTCCACTCGTCATCTCACTTGACTCCTTCATATGAGGCAGGATCAGTCTATGTACTATACTCAAGGTCGCCAAATCTTCATCCTCTGTCGGCGCCAATCTCACTCGCTCAGTGACTACCTCGATCAGGCTCGCATGGGGATGTGGACACCATGAGGGCCTGAGCAATTTCCACACCACTCCCAGATTCGTGGTCAACATGCCGTTTCCGTTACCCATTTTTAGTTCTACTCTTTTACTTGAGCGTGGCACACTTATAATTTCCGGTGATTTCTCGAGAATCAAACCTAGGCTAGGTCTCTCTCTCTCCACAGTGTCTACCTCCATTATCTTCTCTGTCCAGAACTTCAGCAGCTCCGCCACCTCATAGTTTCTGTGGGCACCTCCAGCTTCTAAGTCCAAGAAAGGGTTGTATGCCATCCCCATCACTCCAGACACATACTGGTACTCTCCCTTTTTGTTGGGTTTCAAGTACTCTCCTGACGAAGCCAAGTTACGGTGAACGTCGTGTTTCTCCTCAAACTTCTTGTTGTAGAATCTCCGTATCTCATCTAACTTCCTGTGGCTCTCTAGAGATTGCCTAGAACCATACTCCTTTTCTATCCCAGTACTCTGGTACACATTCAAGATGACTGTGGAGACTCTCCTTTCCAGCGTCTTGCTTCCAATTGCTCTCTGGTGACATGCTAGGATGGTACTGTCAGTCATCATCGACATTGTCCATTTCAAGAAACAGGTAGCATCTTTCCTCCTTGCCAGACTCAAGCCTGAGTTGTCCCTAGCAACGTGCTGCATCAGCATTCGATATACCTCTAGATTCTTGCCTCCCAACTTCAACTTATCGTACGAGGTCAGTGTCTCTAACTCTATCCCCAACAGGCTCCACGCGAAAATCAGTTGTCCTGCGATCCTGATGACGATGAGGATGTTCTCATCGCTTCTTCAAAATGATCTTTTAACAAGTTCTGCCAAGTTCTCTTCAGTTGGCTCCCCAATTCCAATTTATTGATATCAGCCTTCTGCTGGGTAGCCCAGTTGCGTCGTTTGCGGGACACTCCACTGTCGAGCTTCTTCAGGCAGTCTTCCAATTTCTGCAATGTTTCCAGGGCCACCCACCACGGTCGGGAGGTGTTCCTCGTTTTATTCTTCTCAAGAGGATCGCTTGTCACTTGCTTCCCAATAGCCTGATGTTCACTTGAGACCCATTCTTTGCCGACGTACACTTCCCAGGTCTGCCCGCTCGTCGAACCTCGCTTCATTTTTATCCTCTGAGGTTTGAAGTCTTCTTCCGTTGTTGAGCTGGTGGGGATCTCCATCTCTTTTTCTACGTCGAGCAGTTTCCTCGGCTCGTAGCTACTCTTGTAGGCTGCTGTCTTCCATCGTGCCAGAACCATGGGGGCCGTCTCTCTCAAGTTTTTCTCCGAGACCGCATCCGCTGAAGGACTGCCCAATCCCTCCACGTCTCTCTTCCTCTTGCGAGACCTCACGTCTTTACTCGGGGGCGTTGTCGTTATCATCACTGATTCGACTTCCTTGTCTCCATCCAACCCTTCCAACTCTTGCCGCCCCCTGCTCGAGCCTTAAGGATATTATTACTTTTAATTATATTAATGTTCCGACCTTATCCCCCCTTACATGTTCAATTATTTAATTGTCAGTTTTTTGTTTCGGAATAGAGCTGTCTTTACATTTGTCTTCTCTGGTCTTTCGTGATGCCTTCCTCAACTCGACCATCTTGCTCAGCAGCTCTCCTCTAGGTTTCTCCTCCAGACCTGTCCCCATCAGGACAGGCTCTCCGAACTTCACCACCGTGTCCCACAGCTCCTCCTTAAAATCGTCCAATGTGGTGTCGTCGTCCACTTCTCGATTAAAATCGCACAAGAATTTTCGCCAAGCATCCTCATCCAGAGTGCCTAGGAGGGCATCCCTGTTTCCCTCGAAGGTGTTCTTCTCCCTTCTCTCCGCACTCAGGAAGATAATTCCCATGTTGGGACTCTCGCTCGTCAGTGGCAACTCTAGATTCTTGCGGGGAGATGAGGTCAGAGGTGGCGTGGGGGTGTCTGCCCAATTTTCTCCACTCAGATCTTTCAACAGTTCTTGCGTGGTGAACTCTTCCTCCGATGGCTTCTGCTCCGGTGTGTTTCCCACCTCCATATCCTCTCCTGCGTCACTGAGAATCTCATCCATGCTATCTTCTCCCGATTCTGCTTCTCTTCTCTCAAGAATCCTTCTGAATCGATCTTCTACGGTGCCACTCCTTTTATACCCAGGGGTGTCCACTGATAGGGGTGATGGTGTCGCTGTACTCGTTTTCTTATACTCTGTCAGAGCCACATGCAATGGGCCTGCTGCATCCAGCTCCTTTCCCTCCTGTCTCCTTTCCACCTGCTCTAGTCCGTAAGGTGCCCGGTATTTCCTTGTGGTAAACACCATCTCGTCTCCTTTCAGTGCGATATGCCCTTCATTCACTATCATCCTGCCATCGTCCCACACCGGCAACTTGTTCTCTAGACCTGCCCGCTCAAGTGTTCTCAAGGCATCTCGCACCTCGAATTTCAGGGGCATCGACTCTCTCATTTTCTTGGCTTGAGTTGTCCATGAACTTATCTTCGCATCGCTGGTATGAAAATAAATCGCTGCAGAGTAGCCGATGAAGAGAGGATCCCAGCCGTCGATGAACTCCTTCTGCTGTTCTTTGGTTGCTGCTCTCGCGAAAAGGGACGGGACCACCTGCGAGCTGTTCATCCCCAGGGTCATTCTTCTCACTGTTGGAAATTCTGGAATGCTTGCTGGCAGGACTTCGTTCTCCAATATCGCCTCTAGCTCCCTTTTCACTAGCTCGAGGCTTTTCTTCCACGCGGGAATTCTCAAGATCTCTTGTCCATTTGCTGTCAGGGGATTTAGGTTCCAGAACTTGGGATAAGTTTCGATGGGGCCTTCGCGCTTGCCTCCCATCATGCACTGCAGTTGTCCTCGAAAACTGTATACCACCAACTCCGGATCCTTCACCTTTCCGAAGAGCACCGTGTTGCTCATCTGTGCCCTTAGCACCTCCTGCTGACACCAATTGAGTGTCGTCCGATCTAATATACTTATGAGGCTCACGTGGGTCACTGAGTATCGATAAGCTGTCACCAGAGGATCTGAAAATGCGAACGTGACAGTCGGTCCATAGATACAGGTTACGACCTCCCCTAGCCCCCGGATCATCCCCATGGGGTCCGACCTCATGGCCAGGCATAGGTCCGTCAATAGAGGCATGCCTCCATTCACTTTCCTCCACTCCTCTCTTGTCTTCGGGCTCTTTTCTTCACCTGTCAGGTGCCGGTTTTGCATCAGTAGGTACTGTATTAGCAGCGTCTTTAGTCCGGCAGCACACTTATACGAGTAGGTGTCAATACTCGAATGTGTTTTTCCCATCGACAGAGGCTCTCCGTATTTCATCAGTCGGTGAAATGACACCAGTTCCCCGTGGGTTAGAAGCACCAATGTCAAGTACCCGTCTATCCGGAGGGTGTCCACGCCCCGACTGAACATGTATGCTGGGCCCATATTAAACAGGTACCTTGGGTAAACCAGGTACAGTGCCAGCAACAGACTGATGGGCATATTCAATATTTCCTGTATGAAGGCTTTAAAGATGGTCTCTTTCGCGCTGTACACTCCGGCCAGGAACTCCTTTCCCCATCAAGGACTCAAGAACTCAAGAATCTCGTGATCCCTCCTCGTCCTCAGCTCACCCCTTGCGTGCTCCCTCCAGAATCCTCCAATCGTGCGTGGCTTCGTTGGCTGCTGTGACGAACCTGCCAACCGTCATTTCCCTCTTCTCGGCCACTCCCAGCTGCTCCTCAAGAAAATCCCAGATCTGCTTCACCAGAAGCGGTGCACCTTCTCTTGTCTTCTCCATGGCGTTCTCCAGCCTTGGTGTCAGGAAGGGCCACCTGCCTCTCTCTTGTGTCAGTCGATACATCATCGACTCCAGCTGCTTTTCCGATGCGGCCACGTTCTTCCTCTCGTTGCTCGGCCCTCTAGATTTACTGGTGGAGCTTGTGATGGTCAACTCCATGTTTCGAAACCACAGACTGGTCGTCAGGTGAGTCACCACTGGATGATCGTCCCCTATAATCTGGCTGAGCTTGAGTTGCCTAGCGAAGTTAGATATCTCTAGCAAGAGGACCTCGACCAATACGATGAGGATGTCAGCCAACTCGTAAAAGCCCCTCAACGCGTGGGACACATCCGCCCACGCCGCCGCGAGTTCTGATCTGCGAAGTCTCAAGTTCGTAGGTTCCAGTTCCCGATTGGGAGCTGCCATCAGAATACGCCAACCATTCCCTTCTGCTATCAAGATCAAGATCGCATACACAAATTGCAGAGCGGGAGGCATGCTCGCGTACCCGGGGGACGTCGTGAACGCCACTTTTGTCTTGAAGCCAAATCGTGAGGCAACGTTCTCTTGTACTTCATTCATGGATGCAAATAATGTCTGGATGGCTTCCCAGATCTTCTTCGGTGTAGGTTCATCACCCTTGAGCTGCTCAAGAAACCCCGTCGCATGCAAGTGATCGTTCATCCCTGCAAACAGCAGTAGCTCAGGCTCGCAAGGCATCTCCGATTTTATTGCCACCACCAGGGTTAACATCTGGTTTAGCTCCGCTCCCGGCAATGAATATATCAGAGTTTCCGGCCAAAACAATTTGGGAGACGTTCCCTCAAGGTCCGATCCCGCCACAATGACCACCCTCGCTGCGGCTGGGTCTGCCCTGTCATAAACTGCCAAGGTTTTGGCCAGCTGCGTATTCCTGCAGGGTTTCCCGTATCTGGGGTCGTTGGCTAATCTCGTACCTTCATACGCGGCGTCTGGTAATTCCATTTCTCTCGGATCCATCAGCTTGTCCACCACCCTCAACTGTGCTGGAGTGGCCACCCTAATCCTGGCAATGCTGGTTCAGTGTTTGGGAGGCTCCACCACGAGTCCCGGACTCCCTAATGACTTGAGAGGTCTGTAGTTAATAGGTCCCATCACCGATTTTGTGGGAATCCCAGTCAGATCTGCCGTCTCCATCATTTTCGCTCTCGAGAAGTGTGTCTCGTGAGCCTTCAGCCAGTCCACGCACTGGTGTCTACCCAAGTCTTCGTGTACACCCGCTCAAGACCCAAAGCTTTCGCTAACTCCAGCCTGCATTCCAGGTCTTCCAAGTCCAGCTCCTTGACCTTCTCCACATATTTCGACCTGCTGGTCTCCGCTGGCCTATCCGGCTTCTTCTTCTCCGCCACCACCACCGAGGATATTATCGATCCCTGAGGAGTTGATGACGTTGCCTCATCAGCCTCCATGGGCGCGGCGCGCGGCAACTTGGTCCGGCTGTTCCTCGAACTGTCTCTAGAATCGGCCATCGCACCCAAGCGACTGGACAAAGCCCTCGGGTTGAAGAAGGGTGGAGTTAGGGGTGGTCCGAATGTGACCTGTGCCGTCTCTAGCAACTCTGCCTCCAATGCGCTTATGTGCCTTTGGAAGACGTCATTCAACCACTCCACCCCTCTGGGCCTATCAAAGTGAATCCCATCCGAGGATGCATCGTCAGGGAAAGCAGATAGCTCCATTTGCTCGGCCACGTCCAACAGCCCAACGGGGAGGACGCTTTTTTGGTGTATCAGCCTGATTATTTCGTTCAGGTTTCGCAATTTTGTGTTCATCTCCATTGCATTTTGATCCGCTTTCATGTTGTAAGGGATGGTGCACACCGTAAGAATGGCCGGATCCATTTGAATCCGCAATTCCTCGAGAATGCAGCTCATCTTGTCGTGCAGCCTCGTCACCTTCCTTGCTTCCCCCCTGGACACGTCATTCGTCCCGACCATCAGAGTCACCGTGTATACTCTTGCCATCCCTAGCATCTCAAGTGTCGCTAGCATCTGCGGCGTCGCGGCTCCAGCGAAGCTCAAGATCCCCGTTTGCCAATGGGACTGGATCCGGGTCAGCACCCGCAACAAGCTGTCCCCTATGATCAGGTTGACCGCCCCCTCGGGCACACGTGGCTGCGTGAGGTATTCCACCCAAGCCGCGTCATGGAAGCAATCTCTCCTGTCTCTCTGCGCCGTGGTCCAGTTCATCCGATTGTGCCTGTGGTATCTACCTTCCGTATTATTCTTGTAACTCGAGATTACCACACTCCTGACAGGTTGCTCCCCCCAAGTCGAGGGTAAGTCCACTCTTGCTGGACTCTCGCGACTCCTTAGCTGCAGCCGCTCGTGCAACTCTTTCAGTCGTGACGAGCTACCACTCACCTGACTACCACCCGGGGTCGAACTTGGTGTATATCCACGCAGCGCGACGTCCATCAACGGGCGTATTACTTGTGTCTCTAGACCACGTAGGGAGGACGCTGATTCAGACGGTATCCACACCTCCAACCCTTCGTTCATATGTTCTTCAGCCGCGCGATCGAGGTTAAATCGTCCCTTCGACCTAGGAGCTTCATCCACCTCCATACGTGACTCTGGTCTTGAGCCGGTCACCACCCGCTCTTTGGGCCTAGCCCGTTTCTGCATGTCGAGCTCGCGTTGTCGTTGCTGGATCCTTTCAAGCTCCGACTTCAGCTGCTCGCAATTCGCGGCATCCATAGCACCCTTTCTGCCTGTAGCTGATCAGCTTTCAACATGTCCAATTCCCTCCGCGCTTGATCCCTCTCAAGTTTTGCCTGATCTCTTTCGAGCACCGCTTGATCCCGGTCGAGGTTCGCCTTGTTCCTCTCCCGCTGAGTCCTCTCAAGCTCTCTCTTCATAATACTGACGTCCGGATACGCTTCCCCCGTTTGCTGTGCCCGTGACATCAATGGTGTCTTGCTCGTGCTCTGACCCGTGGATCTGACTGATGGTCTGACCGGCAGTGGGAACTCCCCTGCACCATACTCAGTATTGTTACTCAAGCCAGGGTTCCTTGCCAAATCGAACCCCCTTATTGCTCCATCCACGTTCCAGGACAGCCACCTGGTTTGCTCTTGATTGGATATTCCATCAGTGGTGCAGCCTACCATCAAAACCGCTTCTGTCGCAGACTCCCGACACTCACCCTGTTCCTCCAACTGGAGGATGGCATTCAACATCACTGCCATTCTCTCGTCCACTTGAGTGTAATCCAGGTCCATCAGGCGTCTGTACAATTCGTCAAGTGTGGGTTTTTTCAAAGCCGATGGCATGGACTTCCAGAATCGATCTGCCATTTTCGTGATTTCCAAGTGATCTTGCGTATTAGCAACTTGAGTTTTACCTGAGCAACTTGAGTATTAGCAACTTGAGTTTACCTTAGCAACTTGAGTTTGCTTCTTGAGATATCGTTCAATTTGCGTTCTCTTTCTTCAATTGAATACAGTTGGGTAGTCAATTTGACTTTACCAAATCAATTTGAAAATAACACCCAATTTTTAGACCGACAGGTTGTGTTCCTAACCTAAAAACCCCCTTTACTACTATAGTTAAAACCCTTTCCTATTCGTCCTATTAAAATAGTTCAATTGGAAATTTTCTAAAAACATGCAGATTCGTTTTATATTTTAGCACCATCAATCATTTAAAATATTAATTGTCATGCCAATCACCTCTAAGATTCTTTACCTGTTTTAAACCCCCACACTTAACTTGAGATTCTTCCCTCATGCCCAACTCGAGACCACCGCGTACCCGACTCAGGCGATGCTCAAGTAGTATTTCTTGTGAAGATGCACCATTATCTCAGTTTCTGCGAAGACCACGTGTAGGATAGCGTACAATTCCCTTGGGCTCAATTTGCCCCTGTTTGGGTCATACACCGGCATTGAGACCTCCGTTATCCCTCTTTCAATCATGAAATCTCGTAGTCTTGTTAGTACCAACATCACGTGTTCGGGATCGATCGTGTTCCTGTCATTGACCCTCGTCACTAGGAAGCACAGGTATTTGCCCGGGAGTTGTGCTACTGATGGTGGAAGCGCTGCCATTCCTCCCAGTCCTGGTCTCTGTTTAAACAGACACTCCACGTTCTGGTACTCTCTTTTGAAGTCAGCTTCCAGTCTTGATTTGAAACTCATGTCCGCCGTGATACAGATTGCGCTAGTCCTGTCTGACAGAATGAAGTCACTATCCGTTATCAGGATATTTTCTGAGTATTCGTTTGGTATTTCAAACTTCGTTTTGAAATTCCGTCCTATGGTAGGCTCGGCCTCCTCCCTTTCCAGTTCCAGTCCACACTTTTCTCTCACTTCTCTGAGTTTCTTTATCATCAAATTTTCGGTGTGGTTAAGTCCTACCCCCATTCCCCGGACAAAAATATTTATCGACGTCCCCGTCGATGATGCTGGGTCTGAATTATCTGGCGGAATGTCGAGCGGGCTGTCTGTTGCCGTCCAGCCGAAAAGAGGATCCTCCGTTTTCATGTACTTCCCCGCTGATATGTCAACTTGCTGTATGCTCTGTCCATCCTCGCTTTCGTTCTTGACATCGCGCATCTATTTTAATATCCTCAGGTTCGTATTCTCCCTCCTCTCTATCTCACTCTGTTCTAAATCCATCTCCTGTTCCGGTGTCGAGTAGTCTTCCTGCGGGTAGTGTTCATAATCATCGATGATCCGCCATTCACCATCTGCCGTTAGCTCGCCCACACTTATTAGTTCTTTACCTAGGTCATCGGGCTGTATTTTGTCGATCAGGAAATTGTCCCCATACCTGTTGTACCTCATGCCTGAGGGTTTGCAATTGCCACTCTTTGTCCCCGCAGGTATTGACAAGTCTGGTTCAGTCCACCTCGGCACCTCACCTTGCTCCGGATCGTTCCAATCTTCTTCCAAAAAAGATTCCGCTTCAGAGACCGCGTCTATTTTTTCATTGTCATCCAAACTCAAGTTCTCATTGCCATCATTCCTATCTCTGGTGCCTTTTTCATTCACTTCACATGCTGGTTCCACCAGTAGGTACTCTAGTCCCTCCATGTCCTTTGATATACACCAGTCATCTGGGGATGGGACATGAGGCTTCAGGTTCTCATAATGTGCTGCTCGCCCAGTACTCAAGCGGTAGAACCGTCCTTGTTGATGTACTTCAGTTATCATGAATGGTCCTCTCCATTTCTTGAGTAGTTTCTTCGTCCCTTTGGGCGGTATCACATTCTGGAAAACCCACACATACTGGCCCACTTCATATGGCTTCGCCTGTAATATTTTTTCATCATATTTCTTGCGCTGTCTCATTTGTGCCTGCGCAGTTTTCCTCCTGCATAGCTCGTTTATTTCCTGCTGTCTCCTGATCACCTCTTTCACATAAGCTTGAGGCGACGTCCTCTTTCCTTCATACTCCGGGTAAAAGAACGTCAGGGGCGTCGCTCTCTCTTTGCCTGTCAACATCATGAATGGACTGATTCCCGTCGTTGAGTGTTGAGTACTGTTGTATGCCCCTACGACTTGAGGCAGATACTTATCCCAGTCCGTCATGTATCTAGAGCAGTATACCCTCAGCATGTTCACCAATGTTCTATTCTGTCTCTCTACCAGCCTGTTGGTCTGAGGATGGTAAGTCGTTGAGTGTGCTTGAGCAATGTGTGACCTCTTCATTAATTCCTTAGTCAAGTCCCCCACAAAGGCCTTGCCGTTGTCTGACTGAAAAGTCATTGGACAACCATACCTTGATATCCAATGAGTTATCAAGTGGTCACAAGTCTCCTCTAACGAAGCTGTTTGACACGGCACTGCTTCTGCCAGTTTTGTGAAGTGATCAATTATAACCAGAATCTGGTTATACCCCGACTCCGTCATACAGATCTTCTGGTGGTCTATTTGCACCACTTCATTACATTCCGAGCTTTCCACCGACTTGAGTGGGAATTTCATCTTCCTTGGGTCTTTCACTTGCAAGCATGCCAGGCATGCATTCACCCACCTCTCACAGGCTTTCCTCAATCCTGGCCAATCGAACCTGTGAAGTATTCTTTGTTGCACTTTGTCTATCCCCTGGTGCCCCATTTGATCATGTGTTCTGAACAGCACCTCTGTCTGATATAATTGTGGTAATATGATGAGGTTGTGCTTGTGTAGTATCTTGTCTTCGTCTTTTCTCTTGCATGCTACCACCCCGTCAGTCGTGTGATAGAGTAACTCTTTCCTCTTTTTGTAGAACTGGCTCAGGATCTTTCCCAGTTCGGATCCATTTAGAGAGATTGCTTGTCATCTTGTCATTCTTCTGGGCTCTTATCAGGTCCGACAGCCTATATCTCGCTTTGACATGTTCCTTCAGCGCCATGATCTGCCCATTCATCTCCCCAGGGTTGTGGACGTCGTCATTCAGCTTCACGCATACTATCCTCCTTACCACCTTCATGTCGTCTTCCGGCACCAGATTTGTTCTCACATTTGAATTGCATGATAGCTCCCTGAATGGCTTCCTCGAAACTGCAATCCTTTCAAGTTCTTCACCACCTCGTATTTCCTGCACGTCCAAGTTGACGGTTCCTGAGGACGGATCTGTTTGTAATTCCCTGTCGTGGTCTCTAATGTTTTCTTCTGCCAATATCATGCAGAGACTATCTTGATTGTCACTGCTCGCTTCCGAGTCCTCATCCCACATTTCACACTCCCCGGACAAACTTTCTCCTTCAGTGTTTTCTTCTTCTGTGGACGTGGACCGCTCCCCGGACTCTTGACCTGGTCCCAGGTATTCAGCTTCTTCCTTGAATTCCACTCTCTTTCTCCTGACTCTAGTCTGTTCAAGTAATTCAGCTGGGATCTTTTCAACCAGTGACTGCACCACTTCCTTAGTCTGTGCACATACCGTTAGTCACACATACCGTTAGTCACCTTCGAGGTATTTCTATCACTAGCTGTGCCGCTCTTTCGCACTATTGTGACCTCAGGTTCCTCCTTACAGTTTTCTTGAATCACGGGTTTATCATCTGCTAGTTTCTCGAGTAACCCCTTTAAGTCTTCGTCTATTTGTGCTTCCCCCGTCTCTACCTGGTTGAGATCGTAGCCTTTTGCTTTGAGCGTCTCCCTCACGATCTTTGACTTGAGCATTATTCCTATCGGCATCCCTCGGTTCTTTCTCAAGATAGTTTCTTTCGTAGTTTCGTTTGGTAACTCGCGGTGATCTTCTATTGGTTTGCCTGATTTGTCCAACCATCTCGTGAGAGGAAGACTGTCATACGTTTCCTTGTCCATGAAGGAGAAGCCATCTTTGATCTCAGGCCTATCTGCCTCCCTCTGTTCTTGTCTCTCGTAGAACCTCGTCTTTTTGCTCAAGCTGTCAGCATTTTGATGTTTGTCTCGTGTTCTGTGCTCAATTATCATATTGTATCCGTCCAGGCGAACTATCCACCTCCCAATGTAAATTTGGTCCATTGAGTACGTCTTCAGCCAGCTTAGTGCCCGGTTGTCGACTCGCAACTTGAATGGCTCACTGCCTAGGTATGCCCTATATTTCTCGACAAAGGTAACCACCGCGAACATCTCTGCTTTCGGTGCTCCGTACTTCATTTCCGTTTCACTTAGGACTTTGCTCCCGTACGCTATTGTTCTCAAGACTGTCTTCCCGTTCCACTCTTGTTCTTGGTGGAGTATTCCAGATATCGCTACTACCGACGCGTACGTATCCAGTACGTACATCCCCTTTTCTGTTGGCATCCCTAGTACTCTTTCTTTATTCTCTGGAATGACTCTTCCGCTGCGTTATTCCACGTGAACTTCTTGCCCTTGTGCCTCTTAACTGTTGCATCGGATAAACCTTATCTGCATAGCCTTTGACGAATTCTCTATAGTAATTTGCAAAACCCAGAAAGCTCATCAATTGGTGTTCCGTTTTCGGCGATTTCCAAGTTAGAACTGCTTCTACTGCGTCTGGATCTGGTCTGATGCCGTGTTTGTCCACCATCCTGCCCAAGTATTTTATCGAGTCCTTGAGTATCTCACACTTTGATGGTTTGCACTTCAGCCCCCACCTCTTCATACACGCAAATACTTCGTCAAGTCTCTCAATGTGGTCCTCTAGTGTGGGTGTCGCTATTACCACGTCATCCACATAGCACATTACCAGATTGCCATACTTCTTCGTCACGCCTATCAGCGCGTGTGCCATCAACCGCTGAAACGTGGCTGTGGCATTGCAAAGTCCAAACGGCATCCGTTTCCATTGAAACAGACCCAACTCGCAGGCAAACCCTGTCTTGTCCCTGTCCTGCTTCCTGAGTGGTACCTGCCAAAAAGCAGAGCCTAAATCAAGAGTCGTAAAAAATTTTGTATCACCTAACTTCGAGAGGCTCTCATCAATCCTAGGTATGGGATAGGCATCCTTCACAGTGACGGAGTTCAGGTATCGAAAGTCACAACAAAACCTCAACTGGTCGCCTTTCTTTTTGGCCATCACTACTCCACACGCCCACGGTGATTTGGATGGTTCTATCATGTCAAACTCTAGTAGCGTTTCAATATCCTTTCTACACGCACCCGATTTGTTTGGGGTCATGCGCCTCGCCCCCTCCCTGTGCGGTATTGCGTTTTCCTCAAGTTCTATTTCATGCTCAACAAAATTACAACACGCGATGTCTGCCTTATGTCTTGAAAAAACCTCTTCGTTCCGTTCTAGTACGTCCTTGATGGCTTCGAGCTGTTCGTCCGTTAACTTGCCTCTTAAGTGTTCAATTTCCGGTAGAACTGGTTTATCACCCTGTACTTCGTCTAATGTGGGCCGTTCCGGGAAATTCGAACAGCTCGATAGTCCATCGTCTGTCTCTGACTTAAGTGACTTCACAAGACCTGATGAGTCTTTTATTTTATTCAATCGTCTCAAGATACAAATTTTGTCCCTATGATTGGGACAATCAACAACTTCATTTTGTTTATGGTTTTCAGTCATTTCATATCGAGTTTTTACAGGTAAGGCATATCCCAGTTTCCTCCCCCTCTGTATCGTGATTGGCATGTCAAGGGTATTCAACAAGACACTCACGCAGAGGCCGCTCTTCGTAATCGAGAAGGATCTTCCTAAAACAGCAGCACTTTGACTATTTGGATTTGGGACTACGCATACCTGCTTGTTGTCACTTAGTTCATTGTAATTTTTCATTCGTAAGTTTACAATCGCCGCCTCGTTCGCCTTTAGCCTCACCCTCCTTTTCAAGAATACTTGTGCTTTGGTTTCATTTGGCATTATTAAATTTACCGGTTTGATTTTGTACCTCCTATCCGGGTTCCGTATCCTGAAAATTGCGTTGTTTAGATCAATCGCTACATCAAAGTTCCTGATGAAGTCTCTGCCTAAAATAAATTGGTCAGACTCATCTAGGTTTTCTACCACAAGAAAGCTCATCCACAGGTTACGTTGCCCCAGATTGAGGGCTATTATCGGCGTTCTGCCCAACACCCGCAGGGCCCCTTTGTTTGCAGCTGACAACCGTATTCTCGAATCTATCAAATCATCTTTGTTGAAGCCCATTCGTTCCCAAGTTTCGATTGGTATGACACTCAAGACTGCTCCCGTATCAAGTAACCCACGCAACTGAGTCTTTTTGCCACTTATATCTAGCACGTGCCCTGTCACATCTGCCTCTGTCCCGATGTGCATTGCATCTTCTTCAAGCATGGCGCAATGTCCAATTGATCTCACTTTCAACTCTTCTTTTCCCACGTAGATTTGCCCAATTAGGTCTTCATCACGTTATCATTGTTTTCGTATAGATGTTGATTCCATCTATATTTAGCATCACCTCATGTGGACCATAAGCTTCTGTGTACCTGTTATCAACACGTACCGACTTGCTACCCCCTCTCGTGAGTAGTGCCCTCAATGCTCTAGAAGTCGTTTGTGGGCTTATACAACTCAAGTAATCTGCGTACACATCAATGTGCAGTATTGTCTGGTCACTTGGTTCGCTCAAGTTTCTCGCTACTTCGTGGCCGCCCACAGTGATTATTGACATTATTCTTGCCCCAATTTTTGTTATGCCAAATGGCTTTCCTGTAACCATTTTTACAGTGTTGCAGTTTCCATTTTTTGTCGACCCCTCAGCAGCTTCTGGTATTGTTTGTGAGCAACTTAAGGCTTCGTTCATTTTCTGTCTTTGGATTTCTTGCTTCAGCCGTTGTTCTATTTCTTTCGCTGCCAGGTCTTGTTTCACTTTATTGATGGCCTCCGCTGCCGCCTTCTCATAATCTATTTCTAGGGCGTTCTTTGCCGTGGCCTCTACTGCACTATTACATTGTGTTACAGCTTTCACTGTTTTCGTTAGTAGTTCCGCACTTGGTCTTTCTAGGTTTTTCGTCTCAAATTCACCTTGTCTGTTTCTCTGGTTCTGCACCGCTGCTAGCGCCAACTTGTGTTTTGGATGACTCTGATTCTTGACCGCTTCCCAAAACAACGGACAGTCCATGCTGAAGTGCCCCTCTTGGTTGCAGAAGAAGCATCTTGCACCTATTTTGATGATCAAGCCACTATAGAACTCGTGTTCTTCCATCTGGCTCATATCTTCCTCATCGGGTGGATATCTCAAACTCTTCATGCCCTGTTTGTATGTCGTGCAATCCGCCACATGATGATCAGCTGACCCGCAGTTAGCACATGATCTGCGTTTGTCCATGTCATCTCTGGGCTTGTACCATGACGACCTTTGTGGCTGACTCCCCCCTTGTGTGTTCCTGTTGTCTGAGTACGAGTATTTCTTGGGTTTCATCAGCATGTACTCTCTTGACTTCTGCCTCATCTCTTCTGGAGTTGGTGCACTGTCTTTCGACAATATGTAGTACGTTGCTAACATCGTTCCCAAGTCATCACTCTTTACCCCATCAATGAACTTTGAGGCGATGCTGAAGTTCCTTCTATTGGTAGATTCTTCCGGGTCACTCCTTCTTCTCAAGCTCTCAAAATCATCTAGGAACCTGTCTATCGATTCATCGTCCCTTTGTCTCCTCTTTTCAAATCGCATCATCGCTTGAAGACCCTTCATGCCTGAGCCGAATCTATTTAACAATATTTCAAAGATTTTGTCCGCTGTGTCGCGTTCTTCTTCTTTCTTCGCAACCACGCATTTCAATGCCGTGCCTTCCAGATTGCTCAGTATCGCTGTGCATGCTTGCCTCTCATCGTTCAAGTTGTCTTGTTCTAAGTGCAACCTCATGACTTCTACCCAAGTGTCAATGCATCCATCTGAATCATCTTTGAACTCCTTCGGTTTCTTGAAAGTTTTCCTGGATTTGTTGCTTCCTCTGTCACTTGAGTCGGTATTCCTTGTGGCGAAGGCTTCTAGCGTCCTGTTCATAATTTCCCAGGTGCTTGCCCATGTCATGGCATCCGGTCCCACGTTGTTGTGAGTCGTGGAGTCCTCTGGACCACTGGTTGTGTTCGCTGTTCCATTTTTTTATAATGGCCCTGGCCCCCACCGGTGCCGTAATCGCGGCCTCCCGGGTTGCTGGTAACGGTGTTGACTGTCGTTTGTTCCTTTGAGGCTCCACGAAGTCCACTCTATTACCTTGTGTCCTCTCTGCAGCTGGCCTGTCTTGTTGTGTTGAATTCCTCAAAATAGCGTCTAGCTTTGTCTGCATTGCACTTGAGCTCTCAGCCTGTTCCCTACTCATCGTATCCATTCTCGTTTCCAAACTCCCTAACTGGCAATTCACTGCGTCATATCGCTGCTTAATTTCTCGCATGTCTTTTCTGATGTTCTTGTCTCGCTCTTCATCAGTGGTTTCTACTTTGTCAGACATCTGCTGAAGCTTTTCCTCCGTTGCTCTCGCTAGATGGAAATAGTTGTCCAAGTACTCATGTTTGTTGTTTCTCATTTCCTTCCTTATCACATTTCTATCCTCTTCGCTGTGCTTCAGTTTCTCATCTATCTGATCTAGCTTCGCCATCAAGTCGCTTTACTCAAGAGTCGTCGTTCCATGGTCCGTTGTTGTCTTGTAGTCGGTCGCTGGTCCCGGTTTTCTCTGACCCTCGTTCTGATCGGTCTCTGTCGTTCTCGTGGATACTGTTCCGAATGCTTTGCTTTTCTCGACTTTCGTCTCCTCTAATGCTGCGTCCTTCGATCTCATTCCAACCATCATCGCTAATCTTTCAGTAAAAGAAGTTCTCTTTTGAGACTCATCCGTCACTGTTTCTGGCGTGTTGCTTGTTGTGTCTTCCACGTTGTCTATCGGTGAGAACTCTAATGGGTTTCGGGTTAGGTTCTTCCGCATTGGGCATTGGAGTTGACTCTGTCGTCTTCTTTCCTGCTTCATCCACACTTTGATCAGGTGTCTCTAGATCAATCTCGATGGTGGGTTCTACTCGTTCCCCTTCCGTGCCCTCTTGTGCTCTGTTCTCCGTGGTACTCCTCGTGCTGACCATACTAACTGAAAAGTTCTTCTTTGTTACCTTCGGACCCATTGATGTTGTTTTACGTAGCGACGAGTTATACTTTGTCTTCGCTTCCGTAGATCTTTTTTCAGCTACCGGTACCCTGCTCCGCCTCATTATTTACAATTGTCACTATTTACAGTATTACTATCTACAAAATTCTACTCTAAGGTTAAGAACTTTTTTGAAAAAATTTTATAAAAAGAAATTGACAATTTGCTAAAAACAACTTTTCTTAAGCTCTTGAAAACTTTATATGTTAGGATTGGATAGAGAATACGATTTTACAATTGGTTACTTCAACCTGACCTAGTACTCTTTTAGTACCCCTCTTCCTAATGCTGTTCCAAGACTTTCTCTCTACCGTCTCAAGACTATTCAGTGTTGTCCCAGTACTTCTTGTTAGTATCCCCAGACTAGTGTCCCAAGACTAATGTCCCAAGACCAGCGTCCCAAGACTAGTGTCCCAAGACCAATGTCCCAAGACTAGTGTCCCAAGACTAATGTCTCAAGACCAATGGCCCAAGACCAATGTCCCAAGACCACTGTCCCAAGACCACTGTCCCAAGACCAGCGTCCCAAGACTAGTGTCCCAAGACCAATGTCCCAAGACTAGTGTCCCAAGACTAATGTCCCAAGACCAATGGCCCAAGACCAGTTTCCCAAGACCACTGTCCCAAGAACACTGTCCCAAGACCAATGGCCCAAGACCAACGTCCCAAGACTAGTGTCCAAAGACTAATGTCCCAAGACCAATGGCCCAAGACCAATGTCCCAAGACCACTGTCCCAAGACCAATGGCCCAAGACCACTGTCCCAAGACCAATGACCCAAAACCAACGTCCCAAGACTAGTGTCCCAAGACTAATGTCCCAAGACCAATGGCCCAAGACCAATGTCCCAAGACCACTGTCCCAAGACCAATGGCCCAAGACCAACGTCCCAAGACCACTGTCCCAAGACCAATGTCCCAAGACCAATGTCCCAAGACTGTTTCGTACCAAGACTGCTCTGGTCCAAGACTGTCCCAAGGCTGCACTGTCCCAAGACTGTCCCAAGACTGTGTTGCTCCAAGACTGTCCCCAGACTGCAATGTCCCAAGATTTCTTCGGTACTGTCCCAAGACTCGTCACTGAGTGTCTGGATATCGGGTCTCTTCTTCTTCGTTGTAGGGACTATTGAACCACTGTACCTTTTACCACCACTTGAGCTCTTGTAAAAATTTTCCCAAAATCCCTATCTTAATGGTCGAAACCCAAATACTAATCCAGTCTTTTCAGGCTATTTGAAACCCTAATTTCCCCGCAGGTATCTTGTGATCACCTGTTCGTTAAATTACCAACAACAAATTTTCACTAAAACGTTAAATTTTAAACAGGAAAAAATTTCAAAAACAGATGGGTGAATTTTCCTGAAATTCAGGGTTGACTGATGTCAATCTTTGTCCGAAAAAAAGTCTGGTACCCGATTGCCGCGCGTTTTCCTTCCCCCTGCTAGCAATCTTATGGGGTATCGCAAAAACTGTCTATGTCCGTTCCCCCCTACCGATCCCACCAGGGTACCTACCTTAACCTGATTCTAATTTTGGATATCCGGTTCCTATAACCAATGCGTGTAAATATCTAATGTAACTAAGTCGACGATGCCGAACAATTAGTTACTCTAACGTGTCCCCCCTTTTTACAATTTACAACCGCTAACCTCTAACCTAACCAGCCCCCCTGCTAACCTCCCCCATCTTTAGCCCCCCTCTTAAGCCGAAAAATCCCTTAAGCGCCGGGTGCTAAACCTCTCGAGAGAAAACCGTAGACCTGTTTCCAGGCCTGCTTGTGTAAAAACTTCCTCAAAACAATGGGGCTCCGCTTATCCAATTTTACATTTATCTCCTATAACGTAATGTGGATTCTAACGATACCCGTTGCCCAACTTGAGAACAACCCTGTGCGTCCTCTTGTAGTGATCCTGTGCTGGTTGTCTCTGTTCTGCATTGACAGCAGCACCACTTTCCCACTTGGCTGGTCACCTCTTCCAGTCAAGTTTCCAGTGGGTTCAGCTCAGTACTTCTGAACCACTTTCCCACTCGGCTGGTCACCTCTTCCAGTCAAGTCTCCTAGTGGTCCGGTTCGATCCTTGTGAACCACTTTCCCACTCGGCTGGTCACCCTTTCCAGTCAAGTCTCCTAGTGGTCCGGCTAGGTTGCAATCTATCTGAAAACCCTTAACAACGCCCCCCACTCGGGCACCTTGTTGAAGTCATTGGTTTAAATTGCTAGATTGATCGAAACGATTGGTCTGATAAAACAGTATCGGTATACTATTTAATTAATATAAAGGTTTGATCCAAATGAACCGGTATCAAAGTCACTGTCTTTTCGTTTTATGGTTTTTGATCCTTTTTCTATACTTTTTCTTGTTTTTGTCCCCCTAGTTGCCCCCCTTACTCGGTTAGCTAGGCCTCGTTCGGAGAGCGTACCAGGAAGTTTTCTCAAGTTTTCTTAAAAAGCTATCACGGTACAACCGGAAGGCTTACACGTTCCCGCTGAACCGTACCACCGGTACTCTAGAATGGGCATGCAGCCCGGAGCTGTGTCAAGTGGGTTCGACTCCGTAGTCATGATGTCGTAAAAACACCCAGGACCGCCATAAAAACACTATGTAACAGTCGCCTACTTCCGTCACATATGAGGCTTAAGAAAAATAGGCCCTATAACCATTGGCTCAAGAGTCAGGGACACTATCTCTTGTGTTTTTCTACCTCAAGAATGGTCGGAGCCAATTCGGTTCGCTTGCGACATGAGACTAGAACCCGTTACTGCTTAAAGCTACTACCAAAATATCCCCCCACTCTAGAAAATAAGAACGTCCCCATACTTAGGTCTCGAAATACCCAAAATACACGAGCGCCGTTAAAAATAGGGTCGGAACAATCCGTTAACTTACTTTTTATTGGACAGTGGAACTTTGATCCATTTCAGATGGATCAACCTAAAACTCGCCTTATCTCAAGATAACAATCATAAAACACACTCGAGAAGATTAAATTAGGGACTCACATGTTGATGCACTCGAGTACAAGGAGTAATTAAGTTGGTAAGCAACTCGAGAATTAGATAATATAACTAGATAAGTTTAATACTAATCAGTTTTGATAACAGAAGTAAATTCTGGCTCTAGAATTGGAGTTTTTGTATGAACCATTGGGACACGCAGGCTGTCCACCTTTCCATTGAAGGTTCACTCTGGTTCGTTTCGAATAGTTGTTCTCTCTTCTTTTTATTATCTCTCCTCCTATTTCGGGATAAGACAGCTCTACTCGTGTATTATTTTTTATCGGGAAATTACGAATAGCAATTTCCTGCTGTTTTCTTGAGTATTTTCCCGCAATTGTTAATTCGGTCGTTCTGATTTTTCACTTTTTGTTTTCAGTTGGTACGAGAAAACTGAGCATGACAGGCTCCATTCGAAATTTTGAAAATTAAAACTTCACTCCAAAGTTACGTATTTTTGTGTCCCTCAAGGTCAAACTTCCAGATATGACCGACTGGCACAAGACTTAAATCTCCAGAAAAAGTAGACAATGAGTGTGGTCATACTGAAAACCCGAGCACATTCTACAACGTAGACTGTAAAACAGTTTTCAATAACCACTACATAAGACTTGCGTATGGGACTTTATTGAATCAACACCTTAATGCCTGTAAGTCATCAATCGTAATTTTTTTTTCAGAAATGCGTTATAAAATTATCAGCTTTTTTGTTTTCGTTGTAAATCAAAACCAATTGCAAAGACGGATAAATTTTACCTTCGCAAACTATCGAAAGAATTCCTGAGCTCAGGTTGAAGTATGTCAGGTCTTATCACTTTGATGCACCACAACCAAGAAATACACTCTTTTGCAATATATTATTCAGCTCCATGCAATGATGGAGGAGAACACTCCATTCCTCGATTGAACAAAACTTACTACTTTTCTGCTTTTTTGAAAAGAAAACATTTCAACTGTTCTTTTTAAAAAAAGTACCAGCGCATGGTTCAAAAGACGTTTCAAAAAACTGCTAATTTGTGTGATTTTTATGCAACTTATATAGCATTTCTTCTTTTTAATTTCTACCAGAAGAACTTGAATAACATTCATGATGTTATTGTTTTGAATTTTATCAGTAATTCTATATAAGAACGCAGTATGTTACTTTTTAAATGAAGGTTTATTGAGGCAATAAATTTTTTTATGTTGTGGTGATTTTAAGTGTAAATGTAATTTTGTAACAGTGACTTTGTATTTATAAATAAACTTTTCTTTGTTTGTTTTTTTTATTAAAAAACGAACAATACGATGTGAAGAAGTTCAGTTGAGAATATCCGGGACTAAGTAGAAAGTTTCAGAGAAACGATTTGTTTAAAACTAGGAGCTAACAATTCAATTAAACTAAAAAAGTAAATTGAATGTGATTAATTTATAACAAAAATTGTTAATAGGAGGGTTTTCCAGGTAATTCTTGTTTATTTCACCTCAAATGTTTTTAAAAATTTCACTCTGGCACACTTTGACTTCTTAAGATCCACAGATTATTTTTTTCAAATCTCTGTCATAGTAAACTTCCGAAAAGATTTGGTGTAAATTGATAACTAAGAAAGAAAAAAGATGCAATTTTGCAGTGAATGGAGATGATGGTTTAAGAATTGAAATTGTAAAAACTAAAACTTCAACTGGCAACCAACTTGTAATTGAGCGAATGAATTTCAAAAACTGTCTTTCGTAGTCAAAACTTACCCCATCTGTTACACTAATCATTTCTCACGCTTAAGAAAACCAAAATATTTTTTCGAGAAATGTTGCTTTGGGTAATCGGCGTTCCTGCTCACCATGGGGGGTAACATCTGGTGTTGCAACTTTGACATGATTGCATGAGAAAAATTTTGTTCTACGTCCTCTACATCGCTTAATTAATAAACATAAAATTTGTTTACATATTTCAGCGTCCTCACTCACCACGGGGGTTATTATATGTTGTTACAATTTTGACGTAGTAGCGTGAGAAGCTTTGTGTTTATGTCCACTATATCGCTTAAATAAAAAACGTAAATATTTTTTATATACTTCAGCGTCTTCACTCACCACGGTAGGTAACATCTGTTGTTGTAAATTTGACATATACTTCGTGTCTGAGAAAAACTTTGTTTACGTTTACAGCTTTGCTGTACTAAACAAATACGAAAAATTGACTGCAAAAATTTTTGAAAATTACCATCTGAAGTTTATTATCAAGCAAACTATCACATCATAAAACAAAGGATTTTAAACTTTCCCGTTTGAAATCTTTAGCATTGCTGTATCGGCAAAGTCGAAAGCCAGAAATTTTTTGAAAATTTTTCACGAAACATCATTCTACTAGCTGAAACTATGAAACCTATAACCTTAATACGTGGGAAAGTCTATAGTCTATGTAAATACATAGGGCGATGACAGGATACTCTATAGCCAATGTAATAGAGTAATAGATGGGGTTCAGCACAACCCTCCCGCCCCCGGACGACTTAAATTAACAAGTAATACTTTTTTTCCTCAAAATGTTAACTAAATTCTATCATTACGTTAAGTAATTCCACGAAAAAGGAATTTATTTTCGTAGTTAGCATGAAGAAGAAAGTCTGAGAAACGCTAAAACCAACAGAGAGTGAACACAAGCTGACTCAGAAATGAAGTTTTTAAAGTCTCAATGAAAATTTAACGGATCTACCTTACAATTGTTAAGAAGACTAGTTTGTCGAAATTTTGGCCAATGAGATTGCAGCAAAATTTGAATTTGAAAAGCTTTTTTTTAAAAGGGTGGCAATTTTTTAGTGATACCAAAAGGAGTACGATTGTTAAGTAGATCCCGTTTAACGAAAGGAAACTATAAAGTTGGAACTGGTTTTCAAATTTAACTTATTCTGAAATTGAACGCCATAATTCTTCTTTTTAAATATTGTGCACAATTGAGTTTTTCAGAATTTTTTTTTTAATTTGTATCACTAAGTACCTTGAATAATTCCACGGGACAATAACTTCCGCAGATTGTAGGAACAAGATAGGCTGTTAAACGCTAAGCCAATTGACTCAGAAATGAAACGTTTAAATTGTCAAAAGGTCTTAGAGACAAAAAGTTTAAATTGACTTTCAGGTTATAGAAGGAAACCTACAAACCTACAGAAGTAAAGAATCTATATTTTTGGTTTTCACTATTAAATGCAAAGAAACTAGCTTAAGAAGCACCTTAGCTAAATAAAAAAAAAGCATTACTACTCTGAAATCACCTTTTTCGATATTTCAATTTGTAAGAAAAAAAACATTTTTCAAGATTCGGTCTAAATTTTAATTGGAAACTGCTCTGTCGTTTAATAAAAAGTTCTCGTTTTTCAAATCATCTGTCCAAGTCAGTTTTTTCACTACTTCTTATTTTTTTTCAAACATAATTAGTGAAAAATACGGGTCTTAAGCAATTTGACGTAGTGTTCAACTTTGAGTACTTTACTTTTTTATTCAGGAAAAGCCGCTAGGAGTTTTTTCGGTGGAACGCAAATGAGTTCAACATGGTTCTTTGTTAATTGCGAGCACTTTACTGGTAAGAAATTTCTTTGTTTTTTTTTGTAAGAACGCTGATCATGCTACTTCTTACAAAAATATCAAAATCAATAAAAATTTTCGGGTATTTTCGAAAATCAGTTCAGTGTTTACGCAAGATTGAACATTTTGGTGTACAATTTAGCCCATTTAAAAAATTTTGATAGAAGGAGACAAAAAAATTTATAATTTTCGTGAATTCAAAATATAGTTTTTATGGCAATATATTGTAATTATCTGTTAAATTAAAACAATAAAAAAGGCTATGCATTTTTTCCGCTGCAAATTTGGAAATGGAAATCTTGTTGATATTCAGTCGAAATGTGGAACTGCTGTCGGTTAGAAAAAACCGTCATGACAAGAATTGTTTCAATGTTGTAGAGATTTTATTCTTTAGTATAGTATTACTTTAAAAGATAGGAAAGAAAAACCTGAAGAAGCAAAAAAAGTTGAACCGTTGCACATTGAACCTGGATTATATCCAAGCATTGTTCAAATTGTTGTAGCCATGAAGGACAAACATTATCGAAAACGTTTGAGTGCACAAAAATTTGAATATAACGGAACTCATTTATCAGTAGATAAAATTATACAACAAATAACCATTTACTTACGTGAGAATCAATCATTGCTAATCATTCAAAGTGCTACTTTGAGTCCCTTTTTCATTTAGAAAAAAACAGACAGCGCTTAAAATGAGTGGAAAAGGTCCACATAAGCCTCCGTATTCTTACGACAATATAAGAATACATTCTCTGATGATATATAGTGATATTATAGAATATATTAAAGTAAGTGATACAAAAACTTCTTTACTTCGTTGTATGAATTTTAAGACTTATTATCTACAGGCCTATACATGAGTTATCAATCCTTTACAAACCTAAATTTAAAAAGTTTTTAAAGAACTCTTTCCATTGCACAAAATTTGAAATAAGGCATAGTACAGAAGAAAATTGTGTCCGTAGGAACTACACGGGTTGTTCTCTTGTTACGCAAGATTTCTGATAATCATTTTTGATTTATACTTCCTACGAATTGATTGCTCAAAATTCAGCTAATTTTCCCACTTCTTTGTGGACATGCAAGACAGCGTGGAAGAGGTTTCGGTGCTCTTGCACACCTCTTGGCAAAAACGATAGATAGTCTAAAGTGCAAAAATTTTTTTAGCAGATTTATTTTGAATTAAAACATCAGAGATTGAAGAATTTGTTTGTGGACATTGTATGATGTTGGAAAAAAAACAGTTCGAAAACAGTTGGGAAGTGAAAAAAAAATCTAATGCGTAAAATTATTTGAATCTTTTCTAGTCGAAAAACCGGTCGCTTTCGCAAAGACAATTTTGACAAAATAAAATGAGTATAAATCAGAGTAGTTTTTGGTAGGGAGCTTTTACAAATTCCTTTTTGGAGATTTTCGTTAAAGTTTCACTTTTGGAAACAATTGCGTTGTATAAACAAGAAGTTTTTCCCACTACTTCTCTTGTTAAAAGCAGTTTTGAATTTGAATATGAGACGGATCGTAATCTTTATTTGGATATGCGTGATACCCACCTCTGTTGAAAGTCCCAATTGTTCATAGGAAGATTATTTGATGCTTTCAAAAAAGAAAAAGCAGAACATAAAGCAAAATCAGAGGTTGACTGAGATGAGGATTCAGAGCCTCACTTAATGTATATAAACAGTCTACTACAATTTCTATTGTCCAATTTGGAAATAATTTTTCATAAAACAATGGTTTACAATGCCAATGAGTTATATTGTCATGAAGCAAAAATATCGAACGATTTCAACTCGTCTTCATTGAGTAATAAGGGATTACTTGCTTGTCATTGATACGATTTTGAAGAATTTCCGGAAACTTTTGATTTGTACCCGTTCACTGATAAAGCAAATTCCTTACGAACACGGATACTTTTCATGGGAGAGTTGCCATTGATTTGTTTACTTGTGAAAAAGTATTACTACCAAAAATCAAAGTTCGATTCAAAATAAATCGAGTTAGACATAATTTTTGACGGATAGTCCAAATGTTAGTTTGAAAAGCCTTGGTTGTTCGCTGTTTACTAGAAGAGTTTTGATAGTTGAACCTAATCATCGATACTTGCGATGGAATCTGGAAAAAGAACTTGCTGACTACAATTACATGGAAACTATACCAAGAACTTTAATCAATCCATCTCGCCAAAACCAGTTTATTCACGAAAATTTCTTCAAGTAGGCGCCAATAAAAACAATAACTGTTGCAATGAACACAAATTCAACTGTTGCGGATTTTTTCGAAAATTTTTTCAACTATCAACAATTTCTTTTGAGAGAGCAAGAACTATTCGGGTTGCAAGAGCAATTGTTTCATTAGGTACAACTTCTCCGTGTCGCCCTTATGTTACAAAATTGAAAGCAATGCAGTTTAACGAAGTTGTTCCAGCTCTTCCGATGAAAGATTTTCAAAATCACTTTAATCCTAGTTTTGACTTGACTTCACTACAGGATGCAGCTGAACGGTTGCATTACTCAGAAGATAGTGGATAAAGCTTGAGATTAGAATTGATTTTCCAATTTCACTTGGAGCAAGTGACCGAAATGATAGTCCCAGGAGAAAGGTTATCAAATGTTCAAAGTGACAAATTCTGAAAAGTCGTTAAAATGTTTAACTTTTTTGAGTTTTCCATGTTCCTATAAAAATGTTGTAACTTTTAGTGGACTTTTCTTTGTTGTTGTCTCTGTGTTTATCGATTTTGTTTTTCTTCAGACGTAAACCTCCAGAGAAAATAGACAATGAGTGTGGTCATAACGAAAACCCGAGAATATTCTACAATCTAGACTGTAAAGTAATTTTTAATAACCTTTGTCTGTTACATAAGACTTGCGTATGGGACTTTGTTGAATCAACACCTAAATGAGTGTTAGTCATCAATCGTAATTTTTTATCTTGAAATGCGTTACAAAATTATCAGTTTTTTTTCGTTGTAAATAAAAAAAACAATTGCAAAGATAGATAGTTTTTTGTTTTGCAAACTATCGAAAAAATTCCTGAGCTCAGGTTCAAGTATGTCGAGTCTTATCACTTTGATGATTTACCTCAACCAAAAAAAAACACTTTTACAAAAATTTATTCAACTTCATGCAAAGTTGTTGGAGAACACTTGATTCGTCGATTGGACAAAACTTACTACTTGCTGCTTCTTTTTGAACAAAAACGTTTCAACTATTCTTTCTTTAAAAAAATACCAGCGCATGGTTCGAAAAAAACTTCAAAAAACGGATAATTTGTTTGACTTTGTGTGCAATTTAAATAGCATTTATTCATTATATTTTCTACCAGAAGAACTTGAATATTAATAATGATCTTAATGTTTCGAACTTTATCAGTAATTCTATATAAGAACGCAGTATGTTACTTTTTAAATGAAGGTTAAATAAGGCAAAAAAATTTTTATGTTGTGGTGATTTTTAGTGTAACTGTAATTTTGTAACTGTGACTTTGTATTCATAATTAAACAATTTTTTTAAAGAGGTACATCACGATGTGTAGAAGTTCAGTTGAGAAAATCTGGGACTATGTAGAAATTTTCAGAGAAAACGATTTTTTTAAAACTAGAAGCAAACATTTCAATAAAAATTAAAAAATAAATTGTATGTGATTAATTATAACAAAAATTGTCAATAGGGCTCTTTTCCAGATAATTTTTGTTTATTTCAACACTAATTTTTTAAAATAATTTCACTCTGGCGCACTTTGACTTTTTAAGATCCACAAATTATAGTTTTTTAATCTTTGTCAGAGAAAAAAGACATTTATTGTAAATTGATAAATGCATGATCACTATAAAATGCAAAAAAAACTAGCTTTAGAAGCACCTTAAATATATTAAAAAAGCATTGATACTCTGAAATCACCTTTTCGATATTTCAATTTGTAAGAAAAAAACGTTTTTCAAGATTCGGTCCTTGTCAGTTTTTTCAGTACGTCTTGTTTTTTTAAACAAAATTAATGGAAAATTCTATCCTTATTTTACTTAATTATTTCTTTTATACACCCAAAAAAACGGGTCTCAAACAATTTGACGTAGTATTAAACTTTGAGTACTTTACTTTTTGATTCAGGAAAAACAATAGGGGTTTTTTTGGTGGAACACAAATGAGTTCAACATTGTTCTTTGTTAATTGAGAGCACTTTGCTGGTAAGAAATTTCTTTATTTTTTTGTACGAACGCTGATCATGCCACTTCTTACAAAATTATCAAAATTGTTTAAAATTTTTTGGTATTTTCGAAAAGCAGTTCAGTGTATTGCCAGATTGGATATTTTGGTGTATAATTTAGCCCAATAAAAAATAATCGATAAAACGAGCCAAAAATTTTTATAATTTTTGTGAATTCAAAATATAGTTCTTTAAAATTTTTATGGCAATATATTGTAATTATATGGTAAATAAAAACTATAAAAAAGGGTATGCATTTTTTCTGCTGCAAATTTGGAAATGGAAATCTTGTAGGTATTCAGTCGAAATGTCAAACTGTTATCGGCTTTGAAAAAAAAAACATCATGACAAGAATTGTTTCAAATTAGTAGAGATTCCTTTCTTTAGTATAGTTCTTTTTTAGTATATAATTGTTTAATTTTTTGAGTCTATTAACATTGTCAAGTTGAGCTCGTGAACAACTTGAGAGTTAGTCAAAGTTTGCTTTCAAATCAAACCTGGAAGGACCGGAACGAGTTTATCGGTCAATCGGATGAGCTAGCTTGTAGTCGTTTAAACCAAAGCGGATCCACTTTTTACGTGCTTATTTGCTTTTTATGTGGTAAAACCTACAAATGCTGGCATGAGGGGAAAACTTTAAAGAACTATCGGGTTCAATGATCTACATAAAATCAACTGTTTCAAAAACTACTTGTAAATGAGAGTGCCACCTAGCTCGCATATTTGTTGATGGGTCGTATTCCCGCAGCCAACGAGACGGCCGTAGCCATGTCGTCCAAGGTTCTGAATCAATCAAGCATTTCATTTTCTGCGCCAACATTCTAACAGTTATTTGACCAGACAGTGTTAGCTGCATCATGGCGCCCTATGCATTGTTCAAAACCCGATTGATTTCTGTCAATGTGAAGTTAGCCTAAAAAATGGAGTTCTCGATTGTCAAACACAATTTTCTAGGTATAACATTGCGTGAGAGTTCAGGTCTTTTTATATTTCTTGATGTTACATTTTTTCCAACCAAAAATATAAAAAAATTTTCTTCTTCCTGGTTTATTTGAAGGCGGAGACGACGCGACTTTCCAGACAAAAGCGGAGAAATCTCGACTTTTCAGAGTCGGATTTCGCAATAACTCAGCTAATAAATTTCTCATGATCGATCTGCGACGCGTCATCATCTTCGAGGCTAAAACCGATTGCTTTCATGCCATGTTTATAGGCTGGACATGATGATACATGATGTCTCATGTCCATGTCATCCCTGGTTTATCGCTGTTTTAGTCTGGCAAATAGTCTGGCTGATATAAGTTATTACGATGGACAGTGCGAGTATAAGTGGCATGAAATTCTTTTCGTTTATAAATTGCGATTTCGCATTCCACGTGTTGCGGTGCGTTGTGAGTTTTGGGTTTCGTTATAATGAATCATGATATGTGTAGAGAACGTTGATCAAGAGTCTAGGACATGTATCTTTAGCTGGCGAATAGATAAATTGTCATGTGTAATTGGAGTAAAAGTACTGATGATTGTTTTATTTTTACGTTTATGAATTATGACTTCGTGCTACATGGCGCTGATTTAAAGAATTGACGATGCAAAAATTTTTAAATTGAGATTTATTGACGATTTTTTCGTAACTGAACTGGAATTGATCTTTCTTATCCGGTTCAAACTGAAAGATCCTTTTCCAATTTTTTCTTCAAATTAGGAGGTGGAACGCAAGCTTTAGTCATTGGTTCGAGAAACTTTGCGCGGTTGATTTACCATATATATTTTTGATCTGAAATACTAGTGGATTTATCACTCAGAATTTATTAATTCACTGCTTATTATTTAACCGTTTGTCGCTGCAATAACCTTAATAGGTTTTGGGCCCAGATGCCCGATCACAAGTGAGAAGTCAGAAGTCAAGATTTACTGTTTGTTAAATTGAATCAGAAAAAAAAATTAAGAGATTCGTAAGGGAGTTATGACAGTGAAAAAACAACTTGAAATAGACAACTGATCAGATAAACAACTGCGAGAAAAGAAGCAGGCCAAGGCTACTGGGAGATAAACGATTGATCAGATAGAGAAGTGCAAAGGTAGAAGCAGGGAAACACAGCAAGAGAAGACATTTAAAAGCTACACGAAGGGGCACTGTATGAGCACGGCAGTGTAGAAGCACTACCTGAAGATTGATTAAGAAAAAAAACTGAAACAAATTGATAAATTACATGTATTTTTTTGTGAAAAATGCTGATTTTTTGGGAAAGTTTTGTGGAGGGATAACCTCGCCTCTACGCAATTGCTCGAATCTGACACAAAATCAAACCAAAGAAAACATTACCATAAGATAAAAAAGAAACTGAGAATTACCCCAGAATAAAAGCATGAACTTCTATAATGTTAATATAAAATTTATCTAATATGAAATCTGAGGAGGGACCTTAGCCATGCAAGTTTGCTGATGTGTTATTCGGTACGCAGAACGCTAGGTTCCGAATCAGATTTAGGTAATCAAGTATACTTGCATAGTTGTATAAGCGGGCGATATTGATGTTTATTATATATGATTTTGATGTAAGAGAAAACGGGATCATTGAAATTTATTAGTTTTTTGAATTTCGGTTGGAGCTCAAACTTTGTATATGATTAAGGACTGAGAGAAAATTGTTTATTTAGATTAAAACTTCAGAAGATCGGTTAGCAAGGCAAAATTCTCTCAGTCAAAAAATTTAGGGAAAGGTGAAGTTACATTCAAAGTGATGATGAGAAAGGCAAGTTTAAGATGATTGAGCTGAAGGACACTTTGCAAGTTCTTGAATACTCAAGAAATTTGCTAAGCGTATCAAAAATGAAGAAAGCAGGAGCAGAAGTTGTTTTTGGCGCGAGATTGTTTGTTCGTCAAGGAAACGGTTCTGTTCACCCATTAAGAGAGGAAATTGATCTCTTTTTATGGGTCACTTTGTATGAAGAGACGAGTGTTATGTAGTTAGCACATTGAAACAATGGCATTGTAGGATGGGTCATAATAACTGCAAAGACTTAAGTCATGTGGAGCAACATTATGAAGACTCGAAGTTAAGTGATTTTGAAAGTGAGAATTGTGAATCTTGCGGGTTGAAAAAAGCAAAAAAGAAGCCAACCCGATAGATTGTTGCACCAGGGCAACCAGGAAACTAGAGATTGTTCACACAAAAAGAGATCACTTTATTGTTTTACTAGATAATGTTTTAGGTCCTATCGATCCGATAGCAGAGGATGGTGGTCATAGAATTGCTATAGTTTTGACAAGCGGAAATTGCTGTGAAATTTGACAAGCGGACTACTTAGGCGATGACAAATATATTTGGTTTTTACAATTAGGCTTCAAAAACCACTCGTTACAATGTAAACGTAATGCTGGGGGGTTGAAGGAAATATAGCCAAAAAGAGGAGTTAGTTCAATACAAGGTACAAATTTGGGCTCTTTTCCTGTTCCCTCCCCCTTTCAAATTCAATTTTGAAAAGCTTAGTTAACGTTGTCATAATGAAATGATATTTGGAGTGGTGAACAAATGGAAAACTGTGAACATATTTATTCTTCATTTTTAACAGCGTAACATCACGCATTTAGCCGTAATAACATGTAAAACAAACATAAAACTCAGTATTTTGAAAGAGGGGAAACTGGAAAAGAGCCCAAATTGGGATCTATTTATCAAACTCATTTACCTTGCCAACTTATTGAAATTTTATTGGCCTTTTGCTTTTAATTTGGCTTACAATCTCGAAAATTTTTACTTTCTTTCTGCTATAAGCGAGTCTATGTATGGAGGAAACCCAACCTGAATTTTTGATGTGTAGCGTATAATTTTGTGAAAAAACTTTTTCGCAAAAAACTAGACAAAACTTCTAATAGAGGAATTTTCTTGAGGTCATCGGAAAATAGTAAAAATTATCCGATAGGAATTGAGAATGAAGAAAACTCAAAATGCAAAAGTCTAGAAACGTTAGTTTTGACGAATCTAAATTCTATTTTGAGAAAAAGATAGAAAGTGATGAGGAAGAAAAAGTAGGTGATGTAGTATTTTTTGGCGAGAAGTCCTCAGAAATATACAACAAAAATGCTAAGAAAGCTTTAGCAGACCGTGACTGGCAAGAATCAGTGAAAAAAAGTTTTATTCATTAGAGAAAATCAAAGTTTGGGAATTAGTTAGAAAAAGAGGAGAAAAGCCTGGAGGCAGCAGATGGCAGTTTGCTTTGAATTATGGACCTAATGGTGAAGTTTCAATGTTTAAGGCTTGGTTTGTTGCTGAAGTTTGTAGCCAAGTTGAGGAAGGGATTTCACGAAACGTGTTTGCCTGAAACTAAGATGTCGACCATAAGAATAGTTCTAAGCTTAGCAGTTCAAAACAGGTATGAGTTGAGACAGCTAGACATTAGAACTGCATACTTGAATGGCAAACTAGATGAAGATGTTATTATGAAGCAACCTGAAGGGTTCGAGAAGTTTGATGAAGAAGGAAAACCTTCAAGTTGTCTTTTTAAGAAAAACCTTTATGGAAAAAAGCAGTCCCGTAGAAACTGGCAGAGGACTCTATAGGGCTATCTTAATGAATTAGGCTTCAAAACTTTAGTTTTTTTGAGTGCTTGTTTATTAGGAGGATTGAGGGAGAGATAAAAGTTTTAATTTGCTCGTTGGTTGATGACAGAGTGGATTGTGGAGCGAAAAGAATTTCAATAACTGGTTTGAAATACAATATCTCTGACAAAAATTGGAGTTAAGCGAGATAAGTTATCTTGAATGGTCCTCAGGAATGAAAATTGACTACTTAGGAAACGAAATTAGGATGATTCAGGAGAAATCTGTTGAATAATTGTCAACAAGATTTAAGATGACCGAAGCAAAATCGATAAAAACTCCTCCTGGTCAAAACAAAAAACTAGAAAAAGAACATTGTCTTTTAGAAGGTAGTATAGAACAAAAATATGAAACAACGTTTTAGTCATTGGTTCGAGCAACTTTGTGCTGTTGATTTAGCATATATTTTTGATCTGAATTAAAACCTAGCAGACCTAAAACCTAGCAGCTTTAGACCCTTAAAGAACCTGTAAGAGCATGAAATCGTTTTGTAATTCTCTATTACAGAGTAGCTGAGATCGTATCCTGTTCTGTCTAAGCGACGAAAAATCAATTTGGCTCTTTTTCCTTTCCCCCCACCCCCCACCTCACACGAGCTTCAGTTTTTTTTAGCGTAACGAGTGGTCTTACGAGGTTCAGTATGAAGACCAAATATGTTTGTCGTGGCCGAATCAGTCTGTATGTAGATTTTCATAACAATCCGATAAAGTGGTCAACAAATTTACATGTAAAAATTCGCAGGTTGGATGAAAAAGAAAAAGAGCCATCGATTTTTCTGGTGGGGGAGCAGTAAAAGAGAGAATCTGTTGTGTAAGTCTAAATTAAAATTCATTCCAAAAAATTAATTGAAATTACGTCCCGCAAAAATCAAGATTTATTTCGTCATACTTTTAGCAACAAAAAGACATTGCTGCAAAAGTCAAATTTCGTTCATTTAGTTGATAACTTTTCGATCTTTTATAGAAATTAGTCAATAAAAAAACCAAAAAAAATATCTTGCTCAGTTGAAAGTATTTAAAATGAAAACAAATTCAATTTGTTTTTCTCGAGGGATTCTTTTGATGACTATAATGTCGGAAATGTCGTGCAATTTTTTGACTGACAATCGGCCGATAATCAACGGGTATGATGCCCCCAGACAGACCCTACTAAGTGCGGTTGGATATCACCGTGTACAGCAATGGCACTAGAGACTATTGTGGGGGGACAATCATCAGTTCCGGATATGTTCTGACGGCCGCACACTGCCTCTATAAGATGGGCTAGTTTTGAAGCTTTAGAAAATTTTTAAAGCCGTTAAATTTACTTTCCCATTACTTCCCTGAATAAATTATAGATCCCAGGCTCTTTTTCGTACCCCCCCCCCACCTCACGCCAGTTTCAACTTATTAGTGTAACGAGTGGTTTTACGAGGTTGAGTAAGAAGAACAAATATATTTGCTGTGGCCTTATTAGTCTGTATGTAAATTTTCATAACAACCGGACAATGTGGTCAACAAATTAACATGTAAAAATTTGCAGGTGGGGGAAAAGGGAAAAGAGCCAGATCCCATAATAATGTAGTCAAGCTATTTTCCACGTCCACAAATGAGTTCCGAGTTTGAACACTATTTTTACATTGCCATGATTGCCCCTTTCCAACCTGCGAGTTTTTATAAGTTGACTTATAGTTCAAATTGATCAATTGCTGTGAAATTTAACAAGCGGACTAATTAGGCGATGACAAATATGTTTGGTTTTTACAATTAGGCTTGTAAAACCACTCGTTACACCGTAAACGTAATGCTGGGGGGTTGAAGGAAATATAGCCAAAAAGAGGAGTTAGTTCAATACAAGGTACAAATTTGGGCTCTTTTCCTGTTCCCTCCCCCTTTCAAATTCAATTTTGAAAAGATTAGTTAACGTTGTCATAATGAAATGATATTTGGAGTGGTGAACAAGTGGACAACTGTGAACATATTTATTCTTCATTTTTAACAGCGTAACATCACGCATTTAGCCGTAATAATACGTAAAACAAATATAAAACTCAGTATTTTGAAAGAGGGGAAACTGGAAAAGAGCCCAAATTGGGATCTATTTATCAAACTCATTTACCGCGCGTGTCGCCGCTTAGCGGCAATAATCGGCTCTAAATTTTGTATAGAGTTCTACCCTCTGTTGGCAAGCTCGCAACACGTTGACGCGACTGCGGCGGCCACTATATTTTTGGCTGAATTGTCTCTGGCTGAATTTTCTGTTTAATTTTGGCTGAATTGTCTGAACTTCAATTCGGCTGAATTGTCTTTGGCCGAATTGTCTGGACGCGTAAGATTGCACATAGAAAAATTTCCGTTTCTTTTTTTTCATACCCCACCTCACTCAAGCTTCAACTTTTTAGTGTAACGAGTGGTTTTACGAGGTTGATTATAAAGGCCAATTATGTTTGCCGTCGCTTTATTAGTCTTTATGTCAAATTTCATAGCAATTGGACAAGCTGGTCAATAAATTTTCGTGTAAAACTTTGCTGGTGGGGGGTGGGGGGGGGGGGCGGGGGGAGGAAAAAGAGCCAAATTACCCTTCATGATGGATGCGTTTAGTATAAAACATAGTTTTCAAATTTAACTTTATTCACTACTAAAAAAAATAAAATTGTACAACCAGAAAGTCGAGAGAAAATTGTACAACTCTATAAAGCTATCTTGATGAATTAGGCTTCAAAAATTTAGTTTTTTTTGAGTGCTTGTTTGTTAGGAGGATTGAGGGAGAGATTAAACTTTTAATTTGCTTGTTGGTTGATGACAGAGTGGTTTGTCGAGCGAAAAAAAATTCTATAACTGGTTTGAAATACAATATCTCTGACAAAAATTGGAGTTAAGCGAGATAAGTTATCTTGAATGGTCCTCAGGAATGAAAATTGACTACTTAGGAAACGAAATTAGGATGATTCAGGAGAAATCTGTTGAATAATTGTCAACAAGATTTAAGATGACCGAAGCAAAATCGATAACAACTCCTCCTGGCCAACACAAAAAACTAGAAAAAGAACATTGTCTTTTAGAAGGTAGCATAGAACAAAAATATGAAACAACGTTTTAGTCATTGGTTCGAGCAACTTTGTGCTGGTGATTTAGCATATATTTTTGATCTGAATTAAAACCTAGCAGACCTAAAACCTAGCAGCTTTAGACCCTTAAAGAACCTGTAAGAGCATGAAATCGTTTTGTAATTCTCTATTACAGAGTAGCTGAGATTGTATCCTGTTCTGTCTAAGCGACGTAAAATCGATTTGGCTCTTTTTCCTTTCCCCCCACCCCCCACCTCACACGAGCTTCAGTTTTTTTTAGCGTAACGAGTGGTCTTACGAGGTTCAGTATGAAGACCAAATATGTTTGTCGTGGCCGAATCAGTCTGTATGTAGATTTTCATAACAATCCGATAAAGTGGTCAACAAATTTACATGTAAAAATTCGCAGGTTGGATGAAAAAGAAAAAGAGCCATCGATTTTTCTGGTGGGGGAGCAGTAAAAGAGAGAATCTGTTGTGTAAGTCTAAATTAAAATTGATTCCAAAAAATTAATTGAAATTACGTCCCGCAAAAATCAAGATTTATTTCGTCATACTTTTAGCAACAAAAAGACATTGCTGCAAAAGTCAAATTTCGTTCATTTAGTTATTAACTTTTCGATCTTTTATAGAAATTAGTCAATAAAAAAACCAAAAAAAATATCTTGCTCAGTTGAAAGTATTTAAAATGAAAACGAATTCAATTTGTTTTTCTCGAGGGAATCTTTTGATGACTATAATGTCGGAAATGTCGTGCAATTTTTTGACTGACAATCGGCCGATAATCAACGGGTATGATGCCCCCAGACAGACCCTACTAAGTGCGGTTGGATATCACCGTGTACATCAATGGCACTAGAGACTATTGTGGGGGGACAATCATCAGTTCCGGATATGTTCTGACGGCCGCACACTGCCTCTATAAGATGGGCTAGTTTTGAAGCTTAAGAAGATTTTTAAAGCCGTTAAATTTACTTTCCCATTACTTCCCTGAATAAATTATAGATCCCAGGCTCTTTTTCCTACCCCCCCCCACCTCACGCCAGTTTCAACTTATTAGTGTAACGAGTGGTTTTACGAGGTTGAGTAAGAAGAACAAATATATTTGCTGTGGCCTTAATAGTCTGTATGTAAATTTTCATAACAACCGGACAATGTGGTCAACAAATTAACATGTAAAAATTTGCAGGTGGGGGAAAAGGGAATAGAGCCAGATCCCATAATAATGTAGTCAAGCTATTTTCCATGTCCACAAGTGAGTTCCGAGTTTGAACACTATTTTTACATTGCCATGATTGCCCCTTTCCAACCTGCGAGTTTTTATAAGTTGACTTATAGTTCAAATTGATCAATTGCTGTGAAATTTGACAAGCGGACTAATTAGGCGATGACAAATATATTTGGTTTTTACAATTAGGCTTGTAAAACCACTCGTTACACCGTAAACGTAATGCTGGGGGGTTGAAGGAAATATATCCAAAAAGAGGAGTTAGTTCAATACAAGGTACAAATTTGGGCTCTTTTCCTGTTCCCTCCCCCTTTCAAATTCAATTTTGAAAAGATTAGTTAACGTTGTCATAATGAAATGATATTTGGAGTGGTGAACAAGTGGACAACTGTGAACATATTTATTCTTCATTTTTAACAGCATAACATCACGCATTTAGCCGTAATAACATGTAAAACAAACATAAAACTCAGTATTTTGAAAGAGGGGAAACTGGAAAAGAGCCCAAATTGGGATCTATTTATCAAACTCATTTACCTTGCCAACTTATTGAAATTTTATCGGCCTTTTGCTTTTAATTTGGCTTACAATCTCGAAAATTTTTATTTTCATTCTGCTATAAGCGAGTCTCTGTATGGAGAAAAACCCAACCTGAATTTTTGACGTGTAGCGCATAATTTTGTGGAAAAACTTTATCGCAAAAAACTAGACAAAACTTCCAATAGAAGAACTTTCTTGAGGTCATCGGGAAACAGTAAAACTTATCCGATAGGAATTGAGAATGAAGAAAACTCAAAATGCAAAAGTCTAGAAACGTTAGTTTTGACAAATCTAAATTCTATTTTGAGAAAAAGATAGAAAGTGATGAGGAAGAAAAAGTAGGTGATGTAGTTTTTTTTGGGGAGAAGTTCTCAAAAAAATACAACAAAAATGCTAAGAAAGCTTTAGCAGACCGTGACTGGCAAGAATCAGTGAAAAAAAGTTTTATTCATTAGAGAAAATCAAAGTTTGGGAATTAGTTAGAAAAAGAGGAGAAAAGCCTGGAGGCAGCAGATGGCAGTTTGCTTTGAATTATGGACCTAATGGTGAAGTTTCAATGTTTAGGGCTTGGTTTGTTGCTGAAGGTTGTAGCCAAGTTGAGGAAGGGATTTCACGAAACGTGTTTGCCTGAAACTAAGATGTCGACAATAAAAATAGTTCTAAGCTTAGCAGTTCAAAACAGGTATGAGTTGAGACAGCTAGACATTAGAACTGCATACTTGAATGGCAAACTAGGTGAAGATGTTCTTATGAAGCAACCTGAAGGGTTTGAGAAGTTTGATGAAGAAGGAAAACCTTTAGGTTGTCTTTTTAAGAAAACTCTTTATGGAAAAAAGCAGTCCGTAGAAACTGGCAGAGGACTCTATAAGGCTATCTTGATGAATTAGGCTTCAAAAATTTAGTTTTTTTTTGAGTGCTTGTTTGTTAAGAGGATTGAGGGAGAGATTAAACTTTTAATTTGCTTGTTGGTTGATGACAGAGTGGTTTGTCGAGCGAAAAAAAATTCTATAACTGGTTTGAAATACAATATCTCTGACACAAATCGGAGTTAAGCGAGATAAGTGATCTTGAATGGTCCTCAGGAATGAAAATTGACTACTGAGGAAACGAAATTAGGACGATTCAGTAGAAATCTGTTGAAAAATTGTCAACAAGATTTAAGATGACCGAAGCAAAACCGATAACAACCGTTCTTGGTGAAAATGAAAAATTAGCAAAAGAATATTGTTTTTTAGATGTAGCATAGAACAAGAAATATGAAAAAAACGAAAAACTGATAAAGTAGACACAACATTTGCTTTGCAGCAAACCTTCTAAGCTTTTTTGTGGAAAACCCAGGTGAAAAGCATTGGAAAGCATGAAAAAAATTGTCTAAGATACTGATAGTAACAAAAAGTACCTTCAGTATATACGAGGGATAAGACGTTGAACCTTGTTAGCTAATTGGATGCGGACTGGGCTGGAAAAATAGGCAATAGGAGAAGTATCTCAGGATACTCTTCTAAACTCAGTGAAAACTCAGGTGTAATAAGTTGTCCTAGCAGACTTCAGCGCTGTGATCAACTTCAACAGCCGAAGCAGAACACAATGATGTGGTCGAAACAGTAAAGGAAGCATAATTAGCGACTTAGGCATAATATGTAATAGGTTTTTGAAAGTTTTCGTTGATAACCAAGCTTGTATCGCCCTTAGTAAACATTCAATCAACCACGAAAAGACGAATCACTTTGCCATAAAACTACACTTCCTTCGAGAGTTAGTTGAACAGAAAAAGGTGACATTAACTATTTTACTAGCAGCAAGTATGCCTGCAGACTCGTCGACGAAAAACTTGGGAGGATTCAAGACTGCATCTTTCTGAGACATTCTACTAGGAACCACTTAATTTGAAAAGCGGGGTGTTGGTGATTTTTTGTACCTAAATTGGATTTGGTCTTTCTTTTTTGGTTCAAACTGAAAGATCACTTCCCGACTTTTGTTAAAATTAGCTGGTGAAACATGACGTTTTAGTCATTGGTTCGAGCAACTTTGTGCTGGTAACTTACCATTTATATTTCGTCTGAATTACTACTGGATCTATCACTCAAATCTCATTAATTCACTCCTAATTAATCAACCGTTTGTCGCTGCAATAACCTTGATAAGAAGTAATCCTATTAGTTCTGTCGAAAGTGAAATTGCGAAGAAAAATACGAAAAAAATTTCTGATATCAATGCGCATTAGGACTCTAGATTTGCTCCTAATTTGTTTCATTAGTTGGATAAATGCGATGGTTTGGCTAATTTACGTTTTCACCAAATATGATAGTTGATTAAGAAGTGCAGTTATTTCTGTTTTCAAACGAAACGTTGACTCTGATCCTTTGTGGCTGATATGAGTTTGAATTTCAATCTGCAGTAATATCTAGATTTAGCAAAATGTTTTGTTGCAGAGCAGAAGATCGAGTAATAGGAAGCCCAAAACTTTGGGCTTGATTTTGTTGGTCTATTGTCCAATACTGTTGGTCGAGATTCATTAACTAAACCTAAGGTTTCAATTGAGATTTAGATATCGATATTTGATTTCAAGAATATAAATATAGTTCTTGAATTTTTTTTTGTAAAAATTAGGCTAGTTTACGCATTGAATAAAATTAAGCTTGGATTAGGTTTCCAAAAATTAGTTCATGCCTTTTAATTTTTGTTTCATGAGCTTCGAATACAGTGCTGATTTAAATTATCCGGACGAAACGAACAAAACTTGAATTTTCAAACGCGTTTTTCTCAAATTGGGTTAAGATAAGACAAAAAGTGAAGAGGACAAAAGTTGCTTAGAATTTCACCAGAATTAATATGGTGCAATTTTTTCTCCAAAATTCTCAACAAAAATTTTACCCCAAAAACGGGTCATTTTGGCTTTTTTCAATTAATCAAAAATTACGCGGAAACTACTTTGTTAATTGATAAGGAAACCTCTTACGCAGGAAGCCTCTTCTGCAGCTCAACAAAGTTTAAAAAGGGTTAAATCTCCAAAAATTTGCGCAAATTGTTTGAAATTTGTTTTTAAACAGAGATTCTGGTTTTATATGGTAAAAATCACATTTATTGACTATCAAGTGAAATTTTTTTCATTTATACTGGTTTTTGGAGATTTAATCCTTGTTAAACTTTGTTGAGCTGCGTAAGAGGTTTCCTGTGATATAAATTTCATATCAATTAACAAAGTACTTTCAGCGTAATTCTTGATTAATTGAAAAAAGCCAAAATGACCCATTTTTGGGGTAACATTTTTGTTGAGAATTTTGGAGAAAAAATGGCACCATATTAATTCTGGTGAAATTCTAAGCAACTTTTGCCCTTCACTTGACAATTTGTCCTCTTCACTTTTTGTCTAATCTTAACCCAATTTGAGAATAACGCGTTTGAAAATTCAAGTTTTGTTCGTTTTGTCCGGATAATTTAAATCAGCACTGTATAATGTGTATAAAATAATTTTTGAGCAATTATGAGCATTTTAAGATTGGGCGCACAGACAATTCGGTCAAAGACAATTCAGCCAATTTGAAATTCAGACAATTCAGCCAAAAATATACAGACAATTCAACCTGAGACAATTCAGCCAGTTTTACAAAATGCTAAATTCGAAAGAAAAAATTCGGAATTGGAGCTATTTCTCGGTTTAAGGTCGCCGGTGGGCGCGCTACGCGCGTGTCGCCGCTTAGCGGCGATAATCGGCTCTAAATTTTGTATAGAGTTCTACCCTCTGTTGGCAAGCTCGCAACACGTTGGCGCGACTGCGGCGGTCACTATATTTTTGGCTGAATTGTCTCTGGCTGAATTTTCTGCTTAATTTTGGCTGAATTGTCTGAACTTCAATTTGGCTGAATTGTCTTTGGCCGAATTGTCTGGACGCGTAAGATTGCACATAGAAAATTTCCGTTTCTTCTTTTTCATACCCCACCTCACTCAAGCTTCAACTTTTTAGTGTAACGAGTGGTTTTACGAGGTTGATTATAAAGGCCAAATATGTTTGCCGTCGCTTTATTAGTCTTTATGTCAAATGGACAAGCTGGTCAATAAATTTTCGTGTAAAACTTTGCTGGTGGGGGGGGGGGGGGGGGCGGGGGTCTGAAAAAGAGCCAAATTACCCTTCATGATGGATGCGTTTAGTATAAAACATAGTTTTCAAATTTAACTTTATTCACTACTAAAAAAAATAAAATTGTACAACCAGAAAGTCGAGAGACAAACAGAGGACAGATTCAGCGCACCAAAGAGGCATATAAGTACGGTGCGGGATCGTTATGTCAGGTGACTGAGGTAAAGTTGGAAAAAGACCTAGCAGCTTTAGACCCTTAAAGAACCTGTAAGAGCATGAAATCGTTTTCTAATTCTCTAATACAGAGTAGCTGAGATCGTATCCTGTTCTGTCTAAGCGACGTAAAATCGATTTGGCTCTTTTTCCTTTCCCCCCACCCCCCACCTCACACGAGCTTCAGTTTTTTTTAGCGTAACGAGTGGTCTTACGAGGTTCAGTATGAAGACCAAATATGTTTGTCGTGGCCGAATCAGTCTGTATGTAGATTTTCATAACAATCCGATAAAGTGGTCAACAAATTTACATGTAAAAATTCGCAGGTGGGGGGAAAAGGAAAAAGAGCCATCGATTTTTCTGGTGGGGGAGCTTTAAAAGAAAGAATCTTTTGTGTAAGTCCAAATCAAAATTGATTCCAAAAAATTAATTGAAATTACGTCCCGCAATAATCAAGATTTATTTCGTCATACTTTTAGCGCCGAAAAAGACAACATTGCAAAAGTCAAATTTCGTTCATTACTTGATAACTTTAAGTCCTTTTACAGAAATTAGTCAATAAACAAATCAAAAAAAAAATATCTCGCTCAGCTGAAAGTATTTAAAATGAAAATGAATTCAATTTGTTTTTCTCGAGGGATTTTTTTGATGACTATAATGTCGGAAATGTCGTGCAATTTTTTGAGTGACACTCGGTCGATAATCAACGGGTATGATGCCCCAGACAGACCCTACTATGTGCGGTTGGACATCACCATGTACAGCAATGGCACTAGAGACTATTGTGGGGGGACAATCATCAGTTCCGGATATGTTCTGACGGCCGCACACTGCCTCTATAAGATGGGCTAGTTTTGAAGCTTTAGAAAATTTTTAAAGCCGTTAAATTTACTTTCCCATTACTTCCCTGAATAAATTATAGATCCCAGGCTCTTTTTCCTACCCCCCCCCCCCCCCCCACCTCACGCCAGTTTCAACTTATTAGTGTAACGAGTGGTTTTACGAGGTTGAGTAAGAAGAACAAATATATTTGCTGTGGCCTTATTAGTCTGTATGTAAATTTTCATAACAACCGGACAATGTGGTCAACAAATTAACATGTAAAAATTTGCAGGTGGGGGAAAAGGGAATAGAGCCAGATCCCATAATAATGTAGTCAAGCTATTTTCCATGTCCACAAGTGAGTTCCGAGTTTGAACACTATTTTTACATTGCCATGATTGCCCCTTTCCAACCTGCGAGTTTTTATAAGTTGACTTATAGTTCAAATTGATCAATTGCTGTGAAATTTGACAAGCGGACTAATTAGGCGATGACAAATATATTTGGTTTTTACAATTAGGCTTGTAAAACCACTCGTTACACCGCAAACTTGATGCTGGGGGTTGAAGGAAATATAGCCAAAAAGAGGGGTTAGTTCAATACAAGGTACAAATTTGGGATCTATTTATTAATCTCATTTATCAATCTCTACCCTTCAAGAAAGGGGGTTGTAAATTTAGGCGGTTGTTTCACCAATCAGAACATAATGCAGCCAAATTAGAATTCTCAATACAAAGTTTTAGTGCTATTTGACTGTATTTATTGGTAGGGGTGGATCTACTTTAGTATATACCTTACGAGGGTTGAGACTTAAGTAGATCGTGAAGGGGGGAGAAATAAAAAGAGCCCAAAAGGGGGTTAAGTTCGTTACAAGGTAAAAAGTACGGGATCTACTTATCAGTATCTGTTCCCTTCAAGAAAGGGGGTTCTAAAAAGTAGTCAATTTTTCGACCACTCAGACCAAAATGCAGCAAAATTATAACTCTCAATACAAAGCTCTAGTGCTAAGTTACGGTATTTGCTTATAAGGGTGGAGAGTCTTTAGTAGATACCATAGGGGTGTTGAGTTTATAAGTAGATCCAAATTTCGTGTAATCCTATCTCTTCATTTTTTTCTGAATAAAGGGATAAAGGGCATCATGTGGTGCGGGGAATATCTAACAAGACCCGTGGTTGCGTTACGCAAAAACATTTTGTCCTGACATTTTGTCCTCAAAAACAAACTTGTAAAACTACACTGATTTTTATATATCAACTTGTTGGAGAGAAGGTCAATCCGTAAACTTTTCCCAAGCGAAAGTAATGGTCACAAAATTTTACATATGAACAGATATGAGCAACTTCTATTACATCATCCCACCAGATAGGCTAGGTGCTATCATAGTGAAATATATGATAATGAAGATAACTTTTTTGAAGTTTGTATTATTTTTGTGAAACAATCTATCGCGTATGAAGTATCTTTTTTCATTCGCTGTGAGTGGTGACTTTTGTTCAAACTGCAATTCTCCCGATTCTTCTTCAGTATTGTCATCAGAAGTGAGGTTGCCATCAAGATCAGAAGTATGATCAGACTCTGTATCACTCTAGTTATTTTCTAGATCATCCTTGTGGTAGTTAGGCGTTTTGGGAGTAGCAAACCGTGTAACAATCGTTTATTTACGTCACATATGAAGTTAGGAAAAACCTAGGCCGTATATCCATTCGCGGTTCGCTTATGACATGGAACTCGAGGATAATTACTGCTTAAAGGCCACTACCAAAATAAACCCCACTCTAGACAAAAATAAGCACGCCCCTATGGCTAGGCCTCTAGATACCTAAAACACTCCAACGCCGTTATAACAGGGTTGGGACCTCAAATAATCACCATTAGTTTTTATTGAACAGTGTAGATTTGATCCATTTCAGATAGATCAACCTGGAACTCGCTGTACCTCAACATATATATGTAAAAAGCGCTCAACAATTGAATTCAGCTCTCACATTTCAGACAATGACACTAGAAGTAGTCCGATCAGGTACTATAAATGTAACTGTTCGAGTTTTAGATAAAGGTTATAAGTATAACTCAAGTAGTTTAACAAATTGTTCAAATAGCTTTGCTTTTTGGACCATTGGTTCACTTCAGTGGGTGACCTTGAACTCACATATCTACTCACGAAGCACTCACGTAGCACTCACATATCCACCCTCTGTACTCTCTATCAGGAACAAGACAACTCTACTCAAGTTAAATGTGCCAGGCGGTCATATTTGGAAGTTTGACCTTGAGCAACGCGAAAGACATGAATTTGGGGTGAAATGAAATTTTTCATAAATTCGAATTGAACATGTCATGCTCAAGTTTCTCGCGACAACTGAAACTATCAGAAAAATAAAATTAGAAGAATCGAACTACAATCGCGGGAAAGTAGTCGAAAAAACAGCGGGAAATTGCTATCCGCAATTTCCAGATATAAGATTGCAGGAGAGTAGAGCTGCCCTATTCTTAAGAGAAGACAGAGTGATCGCGAGTGGAGAAGAAAGCGAATCAGTGTTGGTCCAGAGTGAACTTTCGGTGGAAAGGTGGACAATCGAATTCTCCCAATGGTCCAGCCCCAAAACTCATTTCTCACGCTAAAACTTATTCAATTAAAACTCCTCGAGTCAATCTTAATTCCCCCGTTTATTCTCGAGTTACTTATTGATTTAGTTACTCAATTCTAAAGTGTGCTGGTATGTGAGTACCCAAATTAAACTTCTCGAGTGTTTTATATTGTTATGTTGTGGTAAGGAGGGTTTTAGTTTGATCCATCTGAAATGGATCAAAGTTCAACTGTCTAATAAAAAGTAACTGTACGGATTGTTCCGACCCTGTTTTTAACGGCGTCCGCGTGTCTTAGACCTAAGTATGGGGACGTTCTTATTTCCCAGAGTGGGGGGTATTTTGGTAGTGGTCTTTAAGCTGTAACGAGGGTTTTAGTCTCATGTCGCAAGTGAACCGAATTGGCTCCAACCGTTTCAGGTAGAAAAACACAAGATATGGTGTTCCTGACTCTTGAGCCAATGGTTATAGGGCCTATTTTTCTTTAACCTCATATGTGACTTAAGTAGGCGACTGTTACAAAACATTATCGGGCACATTGTGCACAACAGTTTGACTCTCGTCTGATTTTTTTCAGTTTTCCGGCAATTGTCAATTCAGCTGTTCTGATTTCTGTCTCATTGTTTCATTTATTTCGAGAAGCTTGACTCTGACGGGGCCAGCTCAAAATCGATGAAAATAAAACTGAGTTACAGAGCCATTGGTCATTTACACAAGTTTGCTGTTCATGAAAACCTAATATACTCTCCAAAAATCAAAGCTGTGTATAAATTTTACGCTAAATTTAGTTCCAGAATGAGAACAACTGTACTCTAAGTTTAATTCAAATTGTTCTGGTGTTGAAACTACAAGTAGTTTCAACACTTTACGAATAAAAAGGTTGTTAATTTGATGGAGTATGATTGGTAAAGATTTAATATTTTATAGAGATAAAATATCATAATAATAACAATGATAGTTTAGATCTGGTTCCAAGAGTGTTGGTAAATGTTTTAACTCCGCAAAAATAAGTTTCTTCCGTGGCTCCAGATAAAGAATAATAGCCTTTTCTCTTTCTTTGAAAGTCATCTTAATAATTTTATTCGGTTTCTCAAGGTGCATCGTTTTTTTCGAGTGTTGATATTCCAATCAGGGATATGAAGAAATAGACCATTGGATAGTCCGCCTGGTGATCGCCATTTGCTTCTTTATCAGTTTATTTTTTCACGCTATAATTAACGCGGAAATGTGTCAACCTGGCTCATACTTTCTCAAATTTGTCTGTAGACAATTCGGTTTTGCCTCGCAGCGCCTTAATATACCAACTTGTAGAAAATAAATTTAATCAAATTTGTTTCCCAAGTGAAAGAAAATGTCTCAGATTGATTTCACATACGAAAAGACATGAACAACTTCTACTACCTCGGTAAAATTGAAGTTTTAGTTACACAAATTATTTATTTTAGAAGGCCCCAAGGTTAACTAGGTGGGCAAAAACGTGGCCATAAACTGCAGAAATTGGTGAAATAATTTGAAAGTGTCAAAATTTTTTGGTTTTTCTCTATCAAATATTGAAAGTAAACTAAAAGAAACAATATCTGAATAAATAAATTTGGCTTTTCTTCCTTACCATCCCCCAAACTCACATAAGCATCAATTTTATGATGTAAAGAGTAGTTTTACAAAATTAAGCATGCCACCAAACATGTTTGAGCTCTTTCCCCCCCCCCCCCCCCCCACCTCACACGAGCTTCAATATATTAGTGCAACGAGTGGTTTTACGAGGTTGAGTATGAAGGCCAAAAATGTTTGTCGTGGCCTTATTAGTCTGTATGTAAATTTTCGTAACAATCGAACAATGTGGTCAACAAATTTACATGAAAAAATTTGCAGGTGGGGGAAAAGGAAAAAGTGCCCATGCTTGTCATGACCAAAGTAGTTCGCATACCAATTGTAGTAACAATCGCACAATGAGAAATATTTGTAACAATCGGACAATGGGAAAGAAAGCACCAGATTTTTCAAAATTGGGGGCTATGAACTGCGCATGCTGGGGAATTAATTTGTTATAGTGAAAACTTCTGAGATGTGGAAATCTTTTTTCATTTTTTCAAGATCTGGCTCTTTTCCAGCTCCCCCCTTTCAAATTCAAATTTGAAAAGCTTATTTAACGTTGTCATAATGCAATGAAATTTGGCATGGTGAACAAATCGACAACTGTGAACAGATTTGTTCTTCCTATTTTACAGCGTAACATTACGCGTTTAGCCGTAATAACACGTAAAACAAACATAGGCTCTTTTCCAGTTCCCCTTTTTCAAAATACCGAGTTTTATGTTTGATTTACGTGTTATTACTATTCTGGCCTTTTTTATAACTTATAAAAACAGGAAACAGAATCGGTTTAATTCAAGAGAATCAATAAACGGCGAATTTTAGTAATTTTTATTGCACGGAATTAGCAGCAACATTACACGTATCAAGTTAAAAAGTGGGCTTGTTCATGCCCTGATTTGTGTGACTTATGTGTTTTTTCACAATGAGTTCATACTTAGTTCACGCAGTTTAATTAACAGAAACTCAATTGCAAACCAATTTTGAACCGATTAAAATATTAGCATTTTATGTTCTGTTAGGTTCGGCTCAAATAGGATTCTCAAATGAAACGACATAGGTGAGAATCGAACCCACGCCGAACTCCCCGGAACGCACTATGTATACACTGAGCTATATAGCTGATATTGCTAAGCAACTATACTGGCTTTATACTATACTTTCATACTTTAATGCTATGTAGCATTAACATCCTCCACCCCCGAAGGAGCGAGAACCGGAACGAGCTTAACGAGCGGCCGAGTGTAGTTTCCGGAAACAGTCCTTAGGTTTGCGGAGCGGGCGGTGTTGTCTTTGCCGTAGTTTAGCGACGTTATGCGTGCTAGTGGGTAGTGGCCCCTAGGGCTAGTGGATTCAACTAACCACACCATATCTCCCGTTTTCAAAGAGTATTCGGGAGGAGCATGCCACTTAACTCTTTTATTGAGTGTAGGGACGTACTCACTTAACCATCGCTGCCAAATTGCGTTTGCGTACGACTGCGCACGGGCATAGCGCTTAGAGTGAGAATAATTTTCACTCGACCTTAGAGACGGAAACGTTAGACTGAAGAGGAAATGATTCGGCGTCAAAGCCTCAAAACTATCGGGGTCATCATAAACGGGAGTGAGTGGACGGGCGTTTAGTGAACCTTCAACTAGGCACATGGTTGTGTTCAAAATCTCGTCAGTCAACTTTCTTGACCCTAAGATTGCATAAAACACACGCTTACAACTGCGCACCATTCGCTCCCATACTCCACCTTGATGTGGTGCACTTGGCGGATTATACTTCCACTTAATGCCTTTGTGTACGAGCGACAGTGGAGCTTCTGCGTACCAATTTTTGATGCACAGAAGAAGCTCTTTTTCGGCTCCTACAAAGTTTGTTCCGTTGTCCGACCAAATTATTGAGGGTGTTCCTCGCCTAGAAATAAAGCGCTCGATAGCCATCACACATGAACTTGTGTCCATGGATGGAACCAACTCAATGTGAATTGCGCGAGTCGTTAAGCAAGTAAATAGAAAACCCCAGCGTTTCTCGGAAGATCGACGAATGGTTACATGAAATGGTCCAAAATAATCGACGCCGCAGTTCGAGAACGGTGGCTGGCGGTAACCTAGACGCTCCGCGGGAAGGTCAGACATCATTGGAGTAACGGTTTTCGCTTTTCGCTTTCTACAGCACACGCAATGTGTTTCAATAGCTCTTAGTGCAGATCTTAAGCGTAGTACAACAAATTGCTGATGAATGACGGAACGAAGGTAGTCGACTGATTGATGTTCATGCTTAATGTGATAAAAACGGAGAAACAATCGGATTAGGCGATGGCGGCTATCCAAAATTATTGGTTGGCGAGTTTCGAATGCGGTTGCAGAGAGACGTTGGATACGGCCGGTAGATCTAATTAAACCGTTCGGCCCGATAAAAGACGATGTGCCAGCCGGTCATATTTGGAAGTTTGACCTTGAGAAAAGCGAAAAACACTTGATTTTGGAGTGAAATTTAATTTTTCAAAAATTCGAATGGAGCCTGTCATGCACGATTTTCTCGCGATAACTGAAAGTCAGAAAAGAGAAGTCAGAACAATCGAGTGACAATCGCGGGAAAGTTGCAAGATAAATCACTAGGGAATTGCCATTCGCAATTTCCGAGTCAATAATAATCTAGAGTAGAGCTGTCCTATTTGAAATAGAAGACAGAGTGTTCCTGAGAACTGGACAATTATCCAACTGGTCAACTATTTGAACTGGACCAGAGTGAACCTTCGGTGGAAAGGTGGACAGCTTGAGTGTCCCAATGGTCCACATAAAACTGCATTCTAGAGTACAAACTTATTCCTGTTGTTGAAACTGACAAACAGTAAACTCATTTAGTTACACTATTTAATTCTTGAGTTGCTTACCGACTTAATTACTCCCAATTCTTGAGCGTGCTACAATGTGAGTACCAATTTTAATTTCTAGAGTGTGTTTTATAATTGTTATGTTGAGGTAAGGCGAGTTTTAGGTTGATCCATCTGAAATGGATCAAAGTTCCACTGTCTAATAAAAAGTAACTTAACGGATTGTTCCGACCCGGTTTTTAACGGCGTTCATGTATTTTGGGTATCTAGAGTCCTAAGTATGGGGACGTTATTAATTCTAGAGTGGGGGGGGATATTTTGGTAGTAGCCTTTAAGCTGTAACGGGTCGTAGTCTCATGTCACAAGCGAACCGAATTGGCTCCGACTGATTTGAGGTAGAAAAACACAAGAGATAGTGTCCCTGACTCTTGAGCCAATGGTTATAGGGACTATTTTTCTTAAGCCTCATGTGTGACTGCAGTAGACGAATGTTACATAGTGTTTTTATGGCGCTCCTGGGTGTTTACGACATCAAGACTACGGAGTCGAACCCACTTGAGACAGCTTCGGGCTAAATGCCCATTCTAGAGTACCGGCGGTACGGTTCGGCAGGAACGTGCAAACCTTCCGGTTGTACCGTGATAGCTTTTCAAGAAAACTCGAGAAAACTTCCTGGTACGCTTTCCGAACGAGGCTTAGCTAACCGAGTAGAGGGGGGCAACCAGGGGGAAAAAACACGAGCAAAAAGACAAAAAGCAAAACAAAAACCAAAAAAAAAGAATAGAAAAAGGAACAAAAACCATAAAACGAAAAAAGACAGTGACTTTGACACCAGATTAGTTGGATCAAACCTTTATATTAATTAAATAGTATACCCATACTGTTTTACAAGTTCGATCGTTTCGATCAACCTAGTAATTTAACCCAGTAACCTTAATAAAGAGCCCGAGTGTGGGGCGTTGTCAAGGGTCTTCAGATAGCTTGGAACTTAGCTGGACAACAAGGAGACTTGACTGGAAGAGGTGACCAGCCGAGTGGGAAAGTGGTTCAGGAGCACTTGAGCTGAACCAATAGGAGACTCGATTGGAAGAGGTGACCGGCCGAGTGGGAAAGTGGTTCGGGAACACTTGAGCTGAACCAATAGGAGACTGGACTGGAACAGGTGACCAGTCGAGTGGGAAAGCAGCCAAGAAGGATTTGGCAGTTCTCGAGTTCTCAAGTTGGGCAGAACGGGTATCGTTAAAATTCATATTACATTATAGGAAATAAGTGTAAAATTGGATAAGCGATATCCCCCGGTTTTGAGGAACGTTTTTACTTGAGCAGGCCTGGAGACAGGTCTACGGTTTTCTCTTGATAGGTTTAGCACCCGGCGCTTAAGGTAATTTTAGGCTTAAGAAGGGGGGCTAGAAAGGGGGGAGGTTAGAAGGGGGGCTGGTTAAGTTAGAGGTTGGCGGTTGTAAATTGTAAAAAGGGGAAAATTAGAGTAACTAATTAGTCGACATCGTTGACTTAGTTACATTAGACATTAACACGCGTTGGTAATAATAAGTGGATATCGAAATTTGAACTTGAGTTAAGGAAGGTACCCTGGTCGGATCGGTAGGGGGGAACGGACATAGACAGTTTTTGTGATACCCAAGCAGGGGGGAAGGAAACGCGTGGCAATTAGGTACCAGACATTTTTTTGATAGAAAGTAGACATTTGTCACCTTTGAATTTTAGGTGGATTCATCTTTCTGTTTTTATTACTTTTTCTTGCTTAGATTTTTGTTGCACTTTGGTAAGGATTTGTGTTTAGTTTTTACACGAACAGGTGATCACAAGATACCTGCGCACAGGTTTTGGTCTCAAGTTGCTTGGAACATTGAAATAGAGGTAACTAAAAAGAAAAAAGAAAAAGGGGGGCCAGCATTTGGCTTTTAAGAGAGGGTTTTTGGGGAAATTTTACTAGAGCTTGAGTGGTGGTACAAGGTACAGTGAATCAAGAAGTCCCCATAACGAAGAAGAAAGAGGTCCCACCGCTCAGACACTTGTCAACAGTCTTGGGACAGTGCCAAAGAAGTCTTGGGACAGAGCAGTCTGGGGACAGTCTTGGGACGGTGCAGTCCTGGGACAGTGTTGGGCCAGAACAGTCTTGATACAGTCTTGGGACAGTGGTCTTGGGACAGTGGTCTTGGGACAGTGGTCTTGGGACAGTGGTCTTGGGACAAGAGTCTTGGGACAGGGTCTTGGGACAGTGGTCTTGGGACACCAGTCTTGGGACAGGCTCTTGGGACAAGGGTCTTGGGACAGGGTCTTGGGACAGTGGTCTTGGGACAGTGGTCTTGGGACAAGGGTCTTGGGACAGTGGTCTTGGGACAGTGGTCTTGGGACAAGGGTCTTGGGACAGGGTCTTGGGACAAGGGTCTTGGGACAGTGGTCTTGGGACAGTGGTCTTGGGACAAGGGTCTTGGGACAGGGTCTTGGGACACTAGCCTTGGGACAGTGGTCTTGGGACAAGGGTCTTGGGACAGTGGTCTTGGGACAGTATTCTTGGGACACTGGCCTTGGGACAGTAGTCTTGGGACACTAGTCTTGGGACACTAGCCTTGAGACAGTGGTCTTGGGGCACTAGTCTTGGGACACTAGCCTTGGGACAGTGGTCTTGGGGCACTAGCCTTGGGACAGTAGCCTTGGGATAGTGTTCTCAGGACAAGGGTCTTGGGACACTGACGTAGTACTGGGACAGTACCGAACAGTCTTGGGACAGTAGAAAGAAGCCTGGGACGGTACAAAGACGAGTAGGGACGGTAACTGGAAGTCTTAGGACGGTATAAAAATTGAAGTAAAGTTACAATAAGTGTTTAAGACAGATTTAAAACAGAACAAAACTCGTCGGAACCCGGTACGGTTGGGAACACAGATAAAGAAAGTTTCAAGAAAGGTTTTTATCACGTTGTATCTTTCCTTTTAAGAATTCTTTTTCACAAAATTTTTTTATTCTTAGAATAGAATTGTGTATATAATAATTTTGTAAATAAGAGCAATTGTAAATAGAAATAATGAGACGGAGTAGGGTACCGGTGCTCGAAAAAAGGTCAAGTGGATCAAACACGAAATATAACTCGTCGCTGCGTGGAACGACATCAAGGGGCCCAAGCAAAACAAAAAATAACTTTTCAGTAAGCATGGTCAGCACGAGGAGTGGCACCGAGAGCAAGACGCGAGAAGATGCGAGGGAAAAACAGGTGGAGCCTACAATCGAAATCGACCTAGAGACACCAGACCAGAGCGTAGATGAACTGGAGAAAAAGACGACGGAGTCAACTCCAATGCCCAATGCAGAAGAACCAAACCCGAAACCCATAGAGTTCTCACCAATAGACAATATGGAAGATGCAATAGGCAACACCGAAGAAACGGTGAAAGAAGACTCTCAAGTAAAAAAGACATCTTTTACAGAAAGGTTGGCGATGATGGTCGGAATAAAAACGAAAGAAAACATGACTGAAGAACCAAAAGCTGAAAGAGCACGAACATTTGGGACAGTGAGCACGAAGACGACAGAAGCAAATCCAAGGGAGGAACAAAATAAAGCAGAAGCTACGGCCGAAGACAGACCGACGGCTGACCATGAAGAGGCTACAATTGAGCTAGGTGACTTGATGGCGAAACTGAATCAGATCGACAAAAAACTGAAGCACAGCGAAGAGGACAGAGAAGTGATAAGAAAAGAATTAAGATACAACAAACACGAGTATCTGGATAGTTATTTTAACCTGGCTAAGGCAACAGATGAGAGACTCAAGGAGATGTCAGATAAGGTAGAAGCCACCAATGAAGAACGAGATAAGAACATCAAAAAAGATATGCAACAGTTGAAAAACCGATATGATGATGTCAACAGCCAATTAGCCTGGAAAAGAGAATGGACACAATGAGCAAAAATCAGGCCGAAAGTTCATGTGCAATACAGACGAAATTGGATGCAATCTTGAGAAATTCTACCTCACAAGAAAGACCGGCAGCGGATCGCACGCAAGGCACCAGAGTTGACTTTATGGAACCACAAAGGAGCAAACGGCAATCGACACCGTTGCCCTTAACCCGGGATACGGTGAGCATAGCACCAACAGCTGCTAAAACAATCATGAAGAATGGAACGTCAAGTACAACGACTGGCCCGGGGGACTCAACAGCTAACAGCAACGCAGGCCCGGATGCTATGACATGGGCAAGCACTTGGGAGATGATGAACAGGACTCTAGAGGACTTCGTCACGAGGAACACTGACTCGAGCGATAGGAGGGACGGAAAATCAAGAAAAACTTTCAAGAAGCCAAAGGAATTCAAAGACGACTCCGATGGATGCATTGACACTTGGGTGGAAGTGATGAGATTACACCTAGAGCAAGATAACTTAAATGATGAAAGACAAGCATGCACAGCCATACTCAGCAACTTAGAAGGCACGGCATTAAAATGCGTGGTCGCAAAGAAAGAAGAAGAACGCGACACCGCGGACAAGATCTTCGAGATATTGCTGAATCGATTCGGGTCAGGCATGAAGGGTCACCAAGCGATGATGCGATTTGAAAAGAGAAGGCAGAGGGACGACGAGTCAATAGATCGGTTCCTAGATGATCTCGAGAGCTTGAGAAGAAGGAGTGACCCAGAGGAGTCGACAAACAGAAGAAACTTTAGCATTGCCTCGAAGTTCATTGATGGGGTAAAAAGTGACGACTTAAGGACAATGTTAGCAACATACTACACATTGTCGAAAGACAGCGCACCAACCCCAGAAGAAATGAGACAGAAATCAAGGGAATACATGCTGATGAAGCCCAAGAAATACTCATATTCAGAAAACAGGAACACACAGGGGGGAGGCCAACCCCAGAGGTCATCATGGTACAAACCTAGAGATGATATGGACAAGCGCAGATCATGCGCGAACTGCGGGTCAGCGCACCACCACGTGGCTGACTGCACAACATACAAACAAGGCATGAAGAGCCTAGGATACGCACCGGATGAGGAGGACATGAGCCAGATGGAGGAACACGAGTACTATAATGGCCTAATCATCAAGATGCTTCTTCTGTAACCAGGAGGGGCACTTCAGAATGGATTGTCCCTTGTTCTGGGAAGCGGTCAAGGACCAGAGTCACCCCAAACATAAGTTGGCATTAGCGGCGGTGCAGAATCAGCGGAACAGGCAAAACGAGTTTGAATCGAGGAACTTAGGAGCACCAAGCACGGAATTGCCAACGAAGACGGTGAAAGCTGTAACACATGTTAATGGTGCGATAGAATCCGCGGCCGGGAATTCTCTAGAGATAAATTATGAGAAAGTGGCGACGGAGGCAATTGCCAAAGTGAAACAGGATCTGGCTGCGAAAGAAATAGAGCAACGATTAAAAATGGAGATCGAAAGACAGAATTTTAACGAAGCATTAACTGGATCGAACCCAACACCAGAGACTGTACCGGGCTCAACAAAGACCGGGAATTGTAACACTGTAAAAATGGTGACGGGAAAGCCATTCGGCATATCGAAAATTGGGGCCAGAATAATGTCGATAATCACAGTGGGCGGCCACGAGGTAACCAGAAACTTGAGCGAACCGAGCGACCAGACAATAATGCACATTGACGTGTACGCAGATTACTTGAGCTGTATAAGCCCACAAACGACTTCTAGAGCGTTGAGAGCACTACTCACGAGAGGGGGCAGCAAGTCGGTACGTGTTGATAACAGGTATACTGAAGCTTATGGTCCACACGAGGTGATGCTAAATATAGATGGGATCAACATCTATACCAAGACAATGATAACATGTGACGAAGACCTAATTGGGCAGATCTACGTAGGGAAAGAAGAGTTGAAAGTGAGATCGATTGGACACTGCGCCATGCTTGAAGAAGATGCAATGCACATCGGGACAGAGGCAGATGTGACAGGGCACGTGCTAGATATAAGTGGCAAAAAGACTCAGTTGCGTGGGTTACTTGATACGGGAGCAGTCTTGAGCGTCATACCAATCGAAACTTGGGAAAGGATGGGCTTTGACAAAGGTGAATTGATAGACTCGAGAATACGGCTGTCAGCTGCAAACAAGGGGGCCCTTCGGGTGCTGGGCAGGACGCCGATAATAGCCCTCAATCTGGGGGAACGTAACCTGTGGATGAGCTTTATCGTGGTAGAAAACCTAGATGAATCTGACCAATTCCTTTTGGGCAGAGACTTCATCAGGAATTTCGACGTAACGATTGATCTAAATAACGCAATGTTCAGGATACGGAACCCGGATAGGAGGTACGCAATCAAACCGGTAAATTGAATAATGGCAAATGAAAACAAAGCACCGGTATTCTTGAGTAGGAGGGTGAGGCTAAAAGCTAATGAAGCGGCAATCGTAAGCTTGAGGATGAAAAATTACAATGAACTAAGTGACAACAAGCAAGTGTGTTTAGTTCCGAATCCTAATAGTCAAAGTGCTGCTGTTTTATGAAGATCATTCTCGATAACGAAGAGCGGCCTCTGCGTCAGTGTCTTGTTGAATACCCTTGATATACCGATCACGATACAGAGAGGGAGGAAACTGGGATATGCTTTACCGGTTAAAACTTGATATGAAACGATTGAGAACTCAAAACAAAATGAAGTTGTTGATTGTCCCAATCACAGGGACAAAATTTGTATCTTGAGACGATTGCAGAAAGTAAAAGATTCTTCAGGTCTTATTAAATCACTTAAGTCAGAAACGGACGATGGGCTGTCAAGCTGTTCGAACTTTCCAGAGCGACCCACACTAGATGAAATGCAGACTGATAAACCGGTTCTGCCGGAGATTGAACATTTGAGGGGCAAACTGAAAGATGAACAGCTCGAAGCCATCAAGGACGTACTAGAGCGGAACGAGGAAGTTTTTTCGAGGCATAAGGCGGATATCGGGTGTTGTAATTTCGTTGAGCATGAAATAGAACTTGAGGAAAACGCGGTACCACACAGGGAGGGGGCGAGGCGCATGACCCCACACAAATCGGACGCGTGTAGAAAAGAGATCGAGACGTTACTAGAGTATGACATGATAGAACCATCCAAGTCACCGTGGGCGTGTGGAGTAGTGATGACCAAAAAGAAAGGCGACCCGTTGAGGTTTTGTTGTGACTTTCGATACCTGAACTCCGTCACGGTGAAGGATGCCTATCCCATACCTAGGATTGATGAGAGCCTCTCGAAGTTAGGTGATGCAAAATTTTTTACGACTCTTGATTTAGGCTCGGCCTTTTGGCAAGTACCACTAAGGAAGCAGGACAGGGACAAGACAGGGTTTGCCTGCGAGTTGGGTCTGTTTCAATGGAAACGGATGCCGTTTGGACTTTGCAATGCCACAGCCACGTTTCAGCGGTTGATGGCACACGCGCTGATAGGCGTAACGAAGAAGTATGGCAACCTGGTAATGTGCTACGTGGATGACGTGGTAATAGCGACGCCAACACTGGAAGACCACATTGAGAGACTTGACGAAGTGTTTGCATGCATGAAGAGGTCGGGGCTAAAGTGTAAACCATCAAAGTGCGAGATACTCAAGGACTCAATAAAATACTTGGGCAGGATGGTAGACAAGCACGGCATCAGACCTGATACGGACGCCGTGGAAGCAGTCCTGACCTGGAAATCACCGAAGACAGAGCACCAGTTGATGAGCTTCCTGGGTTTCGCTAACTATTATAGAGAGTTCATCAAAGGCTATGCAGACAAGGTATACCCGATGCAACAATTAATGAGACACAAGGGCAAGAAGTTCACGTGGAACAACGCAGAAGAAGAGTCATTCCAGAGAATAAAGAAAGAGCTATGTGAGGCACCAGTACTGGGTATGCCGACTGAGAAAGGGATGTACGTGCTGGACACGGATGCGTCGGTAGTCGCGATTTCTGGGATTCTCCACCAAGAGCAAGAATGGAATGGGAAGACAGTCTTGAGACCAATAGCGTACGGGAGCAAAGTCATGAGTGACACGGAAATGAAGTACGGAGCACCGAAAGCAGAGATGTTCGCGGTGGTTACCTTTGTCGAGAAATACAGGGCATACCTGGGCAGTGAGCCATTCAAGTTGCGAGTCGACAACCGAGCACTGAGCTGGCTGAAAACGTACTCAATGGACCAAAGTTACATTGGGAGGTGGATAGTTCGCCTGGACGGATACAACATGATAATTGAGCATAGAACACGAGATAAACATCAGGATGCCGACAGCTTTAGTAAGAAGACGGAGTTCTATGAGAGACAAGAGCAAAGAGAGGCAGACAGACCTGAAATCAAAGATGGCTTCTCCTTCATGGACAAGGAAACGTACGACAGTCTTCCACTCACGAGATGGCTGGACAAATCAGGTAAACCGATTGAAGATCATCCTGAATTACCTAAAGAACCTCCAGAAAAGACCATCTTGAAGAAGAGCAGAAGGATTCCGATAGGAATCATACTAAAGTCGAAGATCGTGAGGGAGACGCTCAAGGCAAAAGGCTATGATCTTAACCAGGTAGAAGCAGGAACTGCACAGATAGATGATGACTTAATGAGGTTGCTCGAGAAACTATCAGATGAGAAGCCCGTGATCCAAGAGAAGGGTCAAGAGGAACCGGAAGTCACTATACTTCGGAGAAAAGAAACAGTGAACAATACCGACTCCTCAAGAGGAAGCGTCACTGACAGCAAAGATGTCGTGCGGTCACTAGTTGACAAAATCCCCGAAAACATTCTGGAGCAGACCAAGGTTAGGAAAAAGAAAGTGACGTTCAAAGAAGATACTGAACACCTGGGACTAGGTCAAGAGTCCGGGAGTGTTCCATGCTCACGGAAGAAGAAACCGGAGAGGGAAAATTGTCCGGGGAGCGTGAAGAATGGGATGAAGACTCGGATGAGAGCAGCGAAAACCAAGACAGTCTGAGCATGATATTGGCGAAAGAGAAGACAAGGCACCACGACAGGGAGTTACAGACGGATCCATCTTCAGGAACGTACAATCTGGACGTACAGGAGATACGAGGTGGTGAAGAACTTGAGAAAATTGCGGTTTCAAGGAAGCCATTCAGGGAGTTATCATGCAACTCAAACGTCAGAACGAATCTGGTGCCAGAAGATGATATGAAAATCGTGAAAAGGATGATATGCGTGAAGCTGAGTGATGACATCCACAACCCTGGTGAGATGAATGGACAGATCATGGCGCCAAAGGAGCATGTCAAGGCAAGATATAGGCTGTCAGACCTAATAAGAGCCCAAAAGAATGACAAAATGACAAATAACCTCTCCAATTGGATCCAGTCGGGGGTCAAGGAGAAAGGGGAACTCGAGGAAGACAGCTATAAGATCTTGAGCCAGTTCTACAAAGAAAAGAAAGACTTACTCTATCACACAGCTGATGGGGTGGTAGCATGCAAGAGGAAAGACGAGGAGAAGATATTACACAAACACAACCTCATCATACTACCACAGTTGTATCAAACGGAGGTGCTTTTCAGATCACACGACCAGATGGGGCACCAGGGGATAGACAAAGTACAACAAAGGATACTTCACAGGTTTGATTGGCCAGGGATGAGAAAAGCTTGCGAGAGATGGGTGAATGCCTGCCTGGCATGCTTCCAGGTAAAGGACCCAAGGAAGATGAAGTTTCCACTCAAGTCCGTAGAGAGCTCAGAATTCAATGAAGTGGTGCAGATAGACCATCAAAAAATCTGCATGACGGAGTCGGGATATAACCAGATACTGGTTATAATAGATCACTTCACAAAGTTGGCGGAAGCGGTTCCGTGCCAGACAGCCTCGGCCGAGGAGACATGTGATCATCTGATAACGCATTGGATATCGCGGTATGGTTCTCCAATGACTTTCCAGTCGGACAACGGCAAAGCTTTTGTGGGGGACTTGACAAAAGAATTGATGAGGAGATCGCACATTGCTCAAGCACACTCGACAACCTACCATCCACAGACCAATGGGTTGGTAGAGAGACAGAACAGGATACTGGTCAACATGTTAAGGGTGTACTGCTCAAGATACATGACGGATTGGGATAAATACCTGCCACAGGTAGTAGGGGCCTACAACAGTACACAGCACTCAACGACGGGCATCAGTCCCTTCATGATGTTGACGGGTAGGGAGAGAGCAATGCCTCTGACATTCTTTTACCCGGAATACGAAGGGAAAAGGACGTCGCCTCAAGCATACGTGAAAGAAGCGATCAAAAGGCAACAGGAGTTAAACGAGCTATGCAGGAGGAACACGGCGCAAGCGCAAATGAGGCAACGCAGAAATATGACGAAAAAATATTACAAGCGAAGCCATATGAAGTGGGCCAATACGTGTGGGTCTTCCAAAATGTCATACCGCCCAAGGGAACAAAGAAACTACTCAAGAAGTGGAGGGGACCATTCATGATAACGGAAGTTCATCAACAAGGACGGTTCTATCGCTTGAGTACTGGGCGAGCGGCACATTATGAAAATCTGAAGCCTCACGTCCCGTCCCCGGAGGATTGGTACATACCGAAGGACATGGAGGGTCTTGAGTACCTGGTGGTAGAGCCAGCGTGTGAAGTGAATGAAAAAGGCACCAGAGAGAAAAATGATGGTAATGAGAACTTGAGTTTGGACGACAACGAAAAGATAGGAGGGGAGTCTGATGCAGGATCATTTGTAGAAGAAGACTGGAACGACCCGGAGCAAGATGAGGTGCCGAAGTGGATGGAGCCGGATCGACCGACACCACCGGAAACCAGGACTGGCAATCGTAAACGCACCGGCATGAGGAACAACAGGTACGGGGATGACTTCTTGATCGATAAGATACAGCCAGACAAATTGGGCGAGGAACTACTGAGCGCAGGCGAACTGGAAGCCGAAGAGGAATGGCAGGTCATTGACGATGGTGGACACTATCCGCAGGAAGACTACTCGACGCCAGAACTGGAGATGGATCTCGAACAGAGTGAGAGAGAGAGGAGGGAGAATACGAACTTGAGGATACTAGAGTGGATGCGCGATGTCAAAGACGAGAGCCGCGAAGGACAAAGCATTCAACAAGTCGATGTATTAGCGGCAAATTACATGAAGACAGAGGACCCTCTTTTCGGATGGACGGCAACAGACAGGCCACTGGACATTCCTCAGGACAATTCAGACCCGACAACATCGACGGGGACGTCGATATATATTTTTGTCCGGGGAGTGGGGGTAGGACTTACCCACACCGAAAATTTGATGATAAAGAAGCTCAAGGAAGTGAGAGAAACAAGCGAATTGGAACTGGAAGAAGAAGAGCCAGAGCCTACCATAGGTCGGAATTTCAAAACGAAATTTGAAATACCCAATGAATACTCGGAGAACATCATGATAACGGATAGCGACTTCATCCTGTCAAACAGGACTAGCGCGATCTGCATCACGGCGGACATGAGTTTCAAATCAAGATTGGAAGCTGACTTCAAAAGAGAGTACCAGAATGTAGAGTTTCTGTTCAGACAGAGACCAGGATTGGGAGGGATGGCAGCGCTTCCACCATCAGTAGCACAAGTCCCGGGCAAATATCTGTGCTTCCTAGTAACGAGGGTCAATGACAGGAACACAATTGATCCCGAACACGTGATGCTGGCACTAACAAGACTACGCGACTTCATGATTGAAAGAGGAATAGTGGAGGTCTCAATGCCGGTGTATGACCCAAACAGGGGCAAACTGAGCTCGAGGGAATTGTACGCTATCCTACATGTAGTCTTTGCGGAAACTGAGATAATGGTGTATCAGCACAAAAAATACTACTTGAGCATCGCCTGAGTTGGGGGCACAGGGTCTCGAGTTGGGCGTGAGGGAGAAGTCTTGAGTTAGGTACTGGGGTGCGGCGCAGGTAAAGGGATCTTAAGACGTGATTGGCATGACAATTAAATTTTAAAAAGAATTAACGGTGCTAAAACATAAAATGAATCTGCATGCTTTTAAGGAAATTCCAATTGAACTGTTTTAAGTGAAATGAAAATGATAAGATTTTAACCATACTGGTAAAAGGGGGGGTCTCTAGGTTAGGAACATGACATGTTAAGTTTTAATATGGTTTCTGTTTTCACATCAAGTTTGAAAAACAAAGTTGAAAATCCAACTATACTCAAGCGAGAAACAGAAAGAGAAATCTTGATTGAACTCGTGATAATCGGCACCTACAGCAAGTGTTTGCAAAGGAACATTTCTAGAGAATTCTTGAGTTGGGTAATACTTGAGTCGGTAAGGTAATTCTTGAGCTGGTTAACATATACCTGTATACATCCCGAAGTCACAAAGAATGGCAGACAGATTCTGGAAATCCATGCCCGCGGCCCTGAAGAAGCCTACTCTTGATGAGCTGTACAGACGCCTGAGGGACCTGGATTATACCCAAATAGACGAGAGAATGGCGGTGATGCTGAATGCCATCCTCCAGTTGGAAGACCAGGGTGAATGCAGGGAGTCTGCGACTGAGGCTGTCTTGATGGTCGGCTACACCACTGAGGGAATCTCAAACCAAGAACAGACCAGATGGTTGTCCTGGAATGTGGATGGAGGAGTAAGGGGTTTTGACTTGGCAAGGAATCCTGGCCTGAGTAACAATACTGAATATGGCGCAGGGGAATTCCCACTACCAACTAGGCCAACAGCAAGATCTACAGGCCAGAGCTCGAGTAAGGTGCTATCAATGACACGAGCACAACAGACGACCGAGGCATATCCGGAACTTGGTGTTCTAAAGAAAGAGCTCGAGAAGACGCAGAAGGAAAGGAATAAGGCGAACCTCGATCGGGATCAGGCAAAGCTGGATCGGGAGAAGGTTCAGCTGGAAAGGGACCAGGCGGTCAACGAGCGAGATCAGACTCTGAGGTTGCTTGAGATGCTAAAGGCTGAACATCAGCAGGAGTTAAGGGTGCGGGAGAATGCCGCTAATTGTGAACAACTGAAGTCGGAGTTGGAGAGAATAGAACAACGACAACGCGAACTTGACGCACAGAAGGGAGCCAGGCCGAAGGAGCGAGTGGTTACCAGCTCGAGACCAGAGTCACGCATGGAGGTGGATGAAGTCCCCAGAGCAAGAGCACGGTTCAACCTTGACCGCGAGGCCCGAGAACACATGAGTGAAGGGTTGGAAGTCTGGATACCGAATGACGCAACGTCTTCCTTGCATAGCCTAGAGACGCAACCCGTACGCCCACTGATGGATGTGGTGCTGCTGGGATATACCCCAACCTCGACCTCGAGTGACAGTCAGGTGAGCGGCGGCTCATTGCGTCTGAAAGAGCTGGGCGAGAGATTACGGCAGAAAAGTCTTGAAAGTTCAGCAAGACCGGAGCTTCCCCCAACTTGGAGGGAACAGCCGGTCAGGAACGTCGTGATCTCGAGTTATAAGAAAAATACAGAGAAGAGGTACCACAGGCACAATCGGCTGGATTGGAGTGCGGAACAGAAAGCCAGGAGGGACTGCTTTCATGATGCAGCCTGGGTGGAGTATCTTGCGCCACCCCGTGTGCCAGAAGGTGCAGTTCACCTAATCGTAGGGGACAGCCTGGTGCGGGGGTTGACCCGGATCCAATCGCATTGGCAGACAGGAATCTTGAGTTTCGCTGGAGCTGCCACGCCACAGATGTTGGCAACACTCGACATGCTAGGGATGACTAAAGTATACACGGTGACCCTGATGATCGGGACTAACGATGTATCAAGGGGAGAAGCGAGGAAAATAACGAGGCTGCACGACGATGAGCTGCCTTCTTGAGGAGCTGAGGATCCAGATGGACCCCGTCCTGTTGACGGTATGTACAGTCCACTACAATATGATGTTTGATCAGCACGCCTTGGAGATGAACGAGAAGGTGCGGAACCTAAACAAGGTGATCCGAGACATCCACCGGAAGAGTTTGCTCCCTGTCAGACTGTTGGACGTGGCGGAGCGCATGGAGAAAAAGGGATTCCCTGAAGACACCTCCAATGATGGAATCCATTTCGATAGGCCAAGGGGAGCGGAGTGGCTGAACGACGTCTTCCAAGAACACATAAACACGCTAGAGGCGGATTTGCTAGAGACAGCCCAATTCACATTAGGACCACCCCGAACCCACCATTCCTTGCCTCAAGGGTCTTGTCTGGTCGCTTGGGAACGAGAGTTGACACTAGAGACAGTTCGAGGAGCAACCAGACCAGATTGCAGAGTGTCACGCCAATGGAGTCTGAGGAGGTGACGTCATCAACACCTCCAGGCTCGGCGATATCCTCAGTGATAGTGGCAGAGAACAAGCGGGAAAAGAGATCTATGGAGACCGCTCGCTTGAGATATCCTGAGAAGGTGAAAGAACTGGACCTAGAGGGTTTGGAATGCAGGCGAGAATTGGCGGAGACCCTGGGGATTGAACGAGTGTCGCACGAGGATTTAAACAGACATCATTGCGTGGACTGGTTGAAAGCTCATGAGGCACACTTCTCGAGAACAAAATTGATGGAGACCGCAGATCTGACCGGAATTCCCACAAAAGCGATCATGGGACCCATTAACTACAGACCTCTCAAGCTGCTGGGGAGTCCTGGACTCGTAGTAGAACCCCCCAAACACCGAACAAGCATCGCCAGGATCAGGTTGGCGACCCCGGCACAGTTGAAAGTGGTGGACAAACTACTCAATCCGGGGGGAATGGAATTGCCAGATGCCGCTTACGAAGGCTCGAAATTGGCCGAAGATCCCAGGTACGGGAAGCCCTGTGGGAGCACCCAGCTGGCCAAAACCCTGGCAGTTTATGATAGAGCAGATCCAGCTGCTGCGAGAGTAGTCATTGTGGCGGGATCGGACTTCGAAGGAACGTCTCCCAAGTTGTTCTGGCCGGAGACTCTGATATACTCTTTGCCAGGAGCGGAATTAAACCAGATGTTAACTCTGGTGGTGGCAATAAAGTCGGAGATGCCATGTGAGCCTGAGCTGCTATTGTTTGCAGGAATGAATGATCACCTGCACGCGATGGGACTTCTTGAGCAGCTGAAGGGCAATGAAATTCCGACATCGAGGAAGATATGGAGGCCATTCAGGCGTTGTTTGCAGCGATGAATGAAGTGCAAGAGAATGTTGTCTCGAGATTTGGATCCAAGACGAAGGTGGTGTTCACCACATCCCCTGGATGCGCGAATATGCCACCCGCCCTACAATTCGTGTACGCGGTCTTGATCCTAATAGCAGAGGGGAACGAATGGCGGATTCTAATGGCAGCCCCCAATCGGGAGTTGGAGCCATCGAACCTGAGGCTTCGCAAGTCAGAATTGGCGGCGGCATGGGCGGACATATCTCATGCACTGAGGGGCTTTTATGGACTAGCCGACATCCTGATCGTGTTAGACGAGGTGCTCTTGCTAGAGATATCGAACTTTGCCAGGCAACTTAAGTTCAGCCCAGTCATCGGGGACGATCACCCGGCGGTAAGCCAATTGACGGCCAGCTTGTGGTTTCGGAGCATGGATGTGAAGATCACAAATTCCACCAGCAAGTCTAGAGGTCCTAGTAACGAGAGAAGAAATGTGGCCGAGACGGAAAAGCAATTAGAGTCAATGAAATATCGTTTGACGCAAGAGAATGGCTGGTGGCCATTTTTGACACCAAGGCTGGAGAACGCCACGAATAAGACGAGGGAGGAAGCACCACCCCTCGTGAAACAAGTCTGGAGTTTTCTGGAGAAACAACTGGAGCTGGCCGAAGTAAGAGACATGACGGTGGCTAGATTTGTCTCGGCCGCCAATGAAGTGACGATTGGAGGGTTCTGGAGAGAGCACGTCAAGGGTGAGCTGAGGACTAGGAGGGATCATGAGATTCTCAAGTTCTTGAGTCCTTGCTGGGAAAAAGAATTCATGGCAGGAATGTTCGGCACCACGGCGACTATTTTTGGAGCCTTCGTGCAGGAGATACTGGGCATGCCCATCATCCTGCTCTTGGCTTTGTATCTGGTCTACCCCAGATACTTGTTCAACATGGGCCCAGCATACATGTTTAGTCGAGGAGTAGAAACACTTCGAGTTGATGGGTATCTGGCACTATTACTCTTGACCCATGGGGAATTGGTGTCGTTTCATCGATTGATGGAATATGGAGAGCCTCTGTCTATGGGGAGACTCCACTCGAGCATTGAAACCTACTCCTACAAGTGTGCCGCAGGGTTGAAGACTTTGTTAGTGCAGTACCTCATGATGCAGAATCGGCACATGACGGGTGAAGATGAATAGAGGGATGCCTCTGTTGACGGACCTATGCCTGTCAATGAGGTCGGACCCTATGGGGATAATCCGGGGTCTAGAGGAGGTGGTGACCTGCATTTATGGTCCAGCAGTGACGTACGCATTCCCAGATCCCCTGGTGACAACGTATCGTCCTTCTGTGACGCACTTGAGTCTTATCAGCATACTGGATGGGACGGCGCTCAATTGGTGTCAGCAGGAGGTGCTCAGAGCGCGAATGAGCAACACGGTACTCTTTGGAAAAGTGAAAGATGCCGAGCTGATAGTGTACAACTTCAGGGGGCAAATGCAATGTAGAATGGGAGGCAAGCGAGAGGGCCCCATCGAAACGTATCCCAAGTTTTGGAACTTGAACCCATTGACGGCAGACGGACGAGAGATCTTGAGGATTCCTGCTTGGAAGGAATGCTTTGCGCTGGTCAAGAGGGAGCTGGAGGCCATAATGGAGAAAGAGATCCTCCCAGCCACCATGCCTGAGTTCCCGATAGTCAGGAGGATGACCTTGGGAATGAACAGCCCCTTGGTAGTTCCCTCCATAATGGCGAGGATGACGACGGAGGAAATGCAGTAGTATTTCAGTGATGGCTGGGACCCCCTGTTCATCGGCTACACGGCGGCGGTCTACTTCCATACTAGCGAGGCGAAGGTAAATTCGTGGACGACGCAAGCGAAAAAGATGAGAGGTTCGCAGCCCCCCGGATATGAGGTGCGAAAGGTCTTGAGAGCTCTTGAGCAGGAGGGACTTGAGAACATGCTACCCATATGGGATGATGGCAGGATGATCAGGATGGAGGGGCACGTCGCATTGGTGGACGACATGAAATTTTCAACGAGAAAGTACAGGGCACCCTATGGCTTAGAACAGGTGGAAATGAGACAGGAGGGAAAAGAACTAGATGCAGCAGGTCAACTGCACGTAGCCCTGACGGAATACAAGAAATTGGACCCTACGACACCATCACCACTGTCAGTGGACACGCCTGGAGACAAGAGGAGTGGACCCGTTGAGGACCGGTTTAAAAGAATTTTCGAGAGAAGGAGACATTAGTCAGAAGAAGAGAGTATGGATGAAACTCTCAGTGAAGCCGGTGAAGACATGGAAGTGGGGAATACGCCTGAACCAGGGCCATCAGGGGAGGAGCTCACCACTCAAGAGCTGTTGAAAGACTTGAGCGAGGAGAATTGGGCAGATACTGCCACCCCACCTCTGAATCCGTCCCCCCGGAAGAATCTGGAATTGCCATTGGCAAGTGAGACCTCCAATATGGGGATGATACTCTTGAGCTCGGAGGAAAGGGAAAAGAACACTTTCGAAGGGAACAGGGACATGTTCCTGGGGTCCCTGAAGGACGATGCTTGGCAGGAGTTCTTGGAAGAATTCAATCAAGAAGTGGGCAGCGAGACGACGCTGGACAAATTCAAGGAGGAACTGTGGGACACAGTCGTAAGGTTTGGAGAACCGCTTCTGATAGCAACGGGCCTGGATGAGAAGGCGAGAAAAGAGCTGCTGAGCAAGCTGGCAGAGCTGAGGAATTCACGATCGAAGACTAGAGAGGAAAAATGTGAGGACAGCTCTACTCTGAAACAAAAAACTGTAGATAAAATAGTTGATGATTTAAAAAGGGATAAGGTTGGGACTAGTAATATGATTAAAAGTACTAATATCCTTAAGGCTCGAGCAGGGGTGAGGCAAGAGTTGGAAGGATTGGAGGTAGACAGAGAGGTCGAATCAGTGATGATAGCCACAACACCCTCAAGCAGAGATGTGAAGACTCGCAAGAGGAAGAGAGAAGTGGAGGGATTGATTAGTCCTTCAGTGGATGCTGTTTCGGAAGGAAACTTGAGAGAGACGGCGCCCATGGTTTTGGCTCGATGCAAGACGGCGGCATACAAGAGTAGCTCGGAGCTCAGAAGACCACTTGAAGTAGAGAGGGAAATAGAGGCTTCCACCAGTTCGACATCGGAGGAAGACTTCAAGCCTCAGAAGATAAACGTAAAGAGAGGTTCAACGAACGGACAGACATGGGAAGTGGATGTCGGCAAAGAATGGATCTCGAAGGCACACCAGACCACGGGCAAGCAAGTGACGAGTGATCCATTGGAGAGGAACAAGACGAGGAACACCTCCCGGACGTGGTGGGTGGCCCTCGAGACATTGAAGGAAATGGAGGACTGCTTGAAGAAGTTGGACAGTGGAGTAGCTCGCAAGCGACGCAATTGGGCCACCCAGCAAAAGGCCGAAGTTAATAAAATAGAAATGGCAAATCAGCTGAAGAAGTCCTGGCAGAACTTGTTGAAGGATCATTTTGAAGAGGCAATGAGGACATCCTCATCAGCACCACCATTAATGGCGAATCCCTTCGTTAGAACCGCAGGACAATTATTGTTCACCTGGAGTCTGGTGGGAATAGAGTTGTAGACATTGACCTCGTATGACAGGCTGAAGTTGGGAAGCAAGAAGCTAGATGTGTATCAAGCATTGATGCAACACGTGGCCAGGGACAATTCGGGCTTGAGCCTGGCTAGGAGAAAGGATGCCACATGTTTCTTGAGATGGATAATGTCAATGATGTCTGATAGTACCATCTTGGCATGCCACCAGAGAGCAAGCGGAAGTAAAACCATGGAAAAAAGAGTCTCAACGATCATCTTGAACGTGTATCAGAGTACAGGGATAGAAAAGGAAGATGGTTCCAGATTATCTCTAGAGAACCACAGAAAGCTAGACGAGGTACGGAGGTTTTATAATAAGAAGTTCGAAGAAGAGCATGATGTTCACCGTAACCTGGCCTCGTCAGAACAGTACTCGAGACCCAGCGAGAAGGGGGAATACCAATACGTGTCAGGAGTGATGGGAATAGCCTACAACCCCTTGTTAGACTCAGAAACTGGAGGCGCTCACAGGAACCACGAGGTGGCGGAGCTACTGAAGTTTTGGACAGAAAGAATAATGGAAATAGACGCGGTGGAGAAAGAGGGGCCGAGCCTGGGCCTGATTCTTGAGAAAACACCGGAGGTGGTGAGCATACCGCGCTCGAACAAGAGAGTTGAAGTGAACATGGGTGATGGCAACGGCTTGCTGATCACGAACTTGGGAGTGGTATGGAGGTTACTAAGACCCTCCTGGTGCCCACATCCACACGCGAGTCTGATCGAGGAGACCACCGAACGGGTGAGGTTAGCTCCAACGGAAGATGAAGATTTGGCAAAGTTGAGTGTGGTGCACAAATTGATCTTACCTCAGATGAAGGAGTTAGGCGGAAAGACGAACAGTCTCGAGTCAGCAAAGAAGATGGAGCCGGGTAGCTGTCTGGATTCTACGTGTGGGAGTGGAGAGCACACCTGCGATGGACGATCATGTGTCAGGATACTGTCCTTTCAAAAAGAAGACCTGGTCACTTGGTTTGAAGACATCACGGAATGGGAGAAAAGTGAAGTGCAAATAGTAGCGGAATGTTACGCGAGAACTACGGTGAACATAGCAACAGCTCTCGGATTCTTCTCGAGAATGTGTAGTCTGCAGTCACTGGAAAGACTAGAGTCTGAACACCATTTAGTGACGGCGTTGAGCGTAGAATCATGGCCTGGGGTGTTGCAGGTGACTCAAAAACACATCCGGAGCTGGAAGGTTGGTCTTGAGGCGGAAATGGGGTTTCCCATGAGCGAAGCTTATGGTCTGCCATTGAACGCAAAATCCCTGATAGGGTCAATGATGGCCAACTTGTGCGGAAGCCACTACCCACTGCACATGGCGATGGTGGAAGCATCCAGCCAGAGAGTACTGGTGGACAAGGCCTTCTCAGTGCCCAAGTGTGTGAGGTTGGCTCGAGTATCGCATCACTCGCACAAGTTGTTGAGGAAAATCAGAGGGACAGTACCAAAAGAATTGAGAGATGACTTGAGTGAAATCTGGGGAGAAGAACTTTTGAAGTTGGAGAGTGAGAACACAAGCGATCACGAGAGACAAAACGTGATCGGAAAACCTGGGGGAGGTGCTCCAAACATGGAAGATAACGACACGATGCATGAGAAAATGATAGAGCTTGAGCCTCTCTTGGAAGCCTCGGGGGAGCGTAACCTCAGGAGCATTGAGATCACCCATGGAGAATGCCCATGCCACTGTTTGGCACAAACGGTGTGGTATCCAGATCACAAGAACCTTTGCCTGGTGTGGGATATGGAAGAGATTCGGTCGATCGGACTACCGGATCACCGGCAGAAGGTGACGCTCTTAGTAGTGAGTACGATGTTGGCTCTGAGATGGATAGAAGAGAATATAACGAAGTATCGGGAAGCAACGACGCCAACGGCTGAGTCGATATACGCGATAGACTACAGCAGGAGACTCGAGTTGTTTGAGACTGCGTGCAAAGTATTCGCCATACCGACGGAAGTCAGACACATATGGAGCCGTTTGAGGTACTTTCCATGGTTTCGAGCGACACTGACGTCTTGGTTATACATGACAACGAAAGATCACATGAGAAAGCATCAAAAGGAATATCGACAATTCCAGGCCGAGATTGGGCCGGAAGCTTTCAAGAGACCCCTGTTAACCCATCAAAATGCGATCACGACAGGATGGAAGAGAGTGGGTAAAATGTCTAGAGACAATACCAAAGCGAGGGAATCGATGCTAGAGGAGGACCTGGCGAAGAACGTGAGCTTGAGACTGCACAACTCCTTTTGTTTGAACCGGGAATCTAGGGTGAAGGCACTACCCAACCAGGCGAAGAGGTTGCAAGAGCAAAGAGAATGGATGCGATCCTATGAACAGCTGAAGGCTTGGGAGGAAATCGTGATTAGCTCCGATGATGAAGAAGAACTGTTGAGACAGTTTCCCGTATCAAGTACTTCAGGGTGTGGCACCTCCAAGAGTGCGAGATGAGTGGATGGTTCGAATGGATCTTGAGTCTTGAGAGGGAAGGGGGGCTTGAGTGTGGATCAGGGTGAAACCTGGATTCATGAAAAAGAAAATTTAACGAAACAGATATTGTTATTAATATGCTATATCTATTATATAAATCAAAATGCTGCATGACAATTTCCTAATTGAATGGGACAAAAGAAATTTTAAATAATTGGCTTAAAAAGCGAGAATTCAAGGGTGCAGGTGTGTGCAGATTTTGATTGCTGTTTAGCGATAGTGTGAAAATTTTACATGGCCGTGAATTTTGGGGTGTAGATAAGCTTAAGTCTGCTGCAAACTTCTGTAAATGACCACTGGCACTGTACCTTGAGCAACACTCGGTTTTCGGGGACTCACTGGCAGACGACAGCACGCGATGAGGACATCGATCTCGAGTCCGGGGAGTATGTGCCAGTCGGTCATATTTGGAAGTTTGACCTTGAGAAAAGCGAAAAACACTTGATTTTGGAGTGAAATTTAATTTTTCAAAAATTTGAATGGAGCCTGTCATGCACGATTTTCTCGCGATAACTGAAAGTCAGAAAAGAGAAGTCAGAACAATCGAGTGACAATCGCGGGAAAGTTGCAAGATAAATCACTAGGAAATTGCCATTCGCAATTTCCGAGACAATAATAATCTAGAGTAGAGCTGTCCTATTTGAAATAGAAGACAGAGTGTTCCTGAGAACTGGACAATTATCCAACTGGTCAACTATTCAAACTGGACCAGAGTGAACCTTCGGTGGAAAGGTGGACAGCTTGAATGTCCCAATGGTCCACATAAAACTGTATTCTAGAGTACAAACTTATTCCTGTTGTTGAAACTGACAAACAGTAAACTCATTTAGTTACACTATTTAATTCTTGAGTTGCTTACCGACTTAATTACTCCCAATTCTTGAGCGTGCTACAATGTGAGTACCAATTTAAATTTTTAGAGTGTGTTTTATAATTGTTATGTTGAGGTAAGGCGAATTTTAGGTTGATCCATCTGAAATGGATCAAAGTTCCACTGTCTAATAAAAAGTAACTTAACGGATTGTTCCGACCCGGTTTTTAACGGCGTTCATGTATTTTGGGTATCTAGAGACCTAAGTATGGGGACGTTATTATTTCTAGTGTGGGGGGGGGGATATTTTGGTAGTAGCTTTTAAGCTGTAACGGGTCGTAGTCTCATGTCACAAGCGAACCGAATTGGCTCCGACTGATTTGAGGTAGAAAAACACAAGAGATAGTGTCCCTGACTCTTGAGCCAATGGTTATAGGGCCTATTTTTCTTAAGCCTCATGTGTGACTGCAGTAGACGAATGTTACACGAATACGATGATATACGGCTCGACGTTTTCACATATTTTCCAGCTGCTAATTGTTTACTTTCAGCTGGGAATGACTCTAACTGCGAAAGTTGCAAAAGTTTTTCCTCTGAAATAACAATTTCTGCTGGATCAATTATGGCCTTATCTGGTGATCTGAAATGTCTATGCTTAGGTGAGAGTCTCAACATATATGCGACCAGTCGCTTTATCTTGGAGAACGAGCTATACTCTTCCCAAGGGAAGGCAAAGTCAGTCGAAACTGCAGTGCATGGAAAATTGGAAGAGACCTCTAAACCCTCGTTTAGATCGTAGACCGGACCATCCAGGCGAATTTTGTCAGTAACTTCCCTATTTGGATTGAAAGGCCAATCAGAAGTTTTCAAAAAGGAAGGGCCGTTTACCCAACTGCTTTGCTTGAGGGAGTCAGCAGTAATACCTCTAGTTCCGGTGTCAGCGGGGTTGTCTCCACTCAAAACATGGAACCATTGGTCAATTGATGTTGACTCCAGAATCTCGGCTACTCGATTGGCTACAAACACGGGCTGTTTGCTTGTCGAGTTCAACCACTGAAGGAATGTTGTGCTTTCAGTCCACATGAACACTTTGGAAATACTCAGTGTCAGAGCTTTCTCGATATCATCCTTCAGGCGACTGGCAAGAAGCGCAGCCTGAAGTTCCAACTTCGGAATTGAAAGCATCTTCATCGGGGCTACCCTTGCTTTACCGAAAACAAACGCTAGTTGACATTTGGAACAGGCGTTTTTTTGAGCTCGAAGGAATGCTACAGAACAGAAAACGTCCAATGAGCTATCACCGAACATGTGCAGCTCAACCTCATCTACTGAGAACTCAAAATAGCAACGAGGTATTTTGAGCTGCCCTAAAACTGGCAAGCCAGAGTGCCATTCAGTGAATCTGCGGCACAACTCAATTGGCAGTAGATCGTCCCACTGTTGGCCACTAAATCTCCAGATATCTTTCAGTAACAAACGTGCGCGTACGGTATACGGGGCGACAAGACCTATGGGGTCGAACACGGAGGACACAAAACTAAGGACCGATCGCTGCGTAACAGAGTCTTTGAGTTCGCGGTTGACTCCTCTGCTCACAACCAACGTATCGGTGACGTGGTCCCGTTTGAGACCGAGAACATGCGATGCGGTTTCCGGATTAATCGCAGCGGTAATAATTTCCTTACTGTTGTTAGCGCTGGTCTTAGGGGGATTTAGTCTCGAAGACAAATTGGGAACGTTGCTAATAAATTTTGTAAGATTAAACCCACCCAACTTAAGCAGTTCAACTAAACTGCGACTTAACCTTAAAGCAGTTTCTGGGTTTTTCACAGACCCAAGGTAGTCATCCATGTAAAAATTGTTAAGCACGGCGCAAGCGGCATCGGGGTAACGATCTTGGTTATCGACGGCTGTTCGGCGAAGAGCATAGTTAGCACATGTCGGAGAATCTTTCGCTCCAAATATATGCCTTGTATATTGAAATACACCCACATCTGATGTGGGGTCCTCCCGCCACAAAAAACGCAAGGAACGTTGATCGCTTTCTAGTAAGCCGACCTGCAAAAACATGCCTTCGATATCTGCGGAAATTGCGTATTTGTGCTCTCGGAAGCGCATTAAAACGAATAAAAGGTTCTGAAGCAGATCGGGGCCGACGAGAAGGGAGTTATTCAGTGAATTGCCGTGAAACCTAGAAGCACCGTTTAAAACGCGCCGAACTTTGCCGGGTTTGTTCGGATTTAAAACTGGGTGGTGCGGTACGTACCATTCTCGGTCTGAACGGTTTTTTGAGTCGTGAGGGCTAACCGGGACCACGTAACCCTTCTCGACATCACTTCGGATATCTGATGCGTATTGAGTTTTCAGGTTTAAATCTTTCTCTAGACGCTTTTCAAGAGACTTAAACTGGACTAACGAAGCGTAAAAGTTATCGGGAAGATGAATGTTGTCATCAGCCCAGAGCATTCCGACAATATAACGACTGCCATCATGAATCGTGGTAGAGTCAAGAATTTTTTGTGCACGTTTATCAGCTGAGGAACGGGGATCAGCTTGTTTAAACATGCCATACGACTCTAGCTCGTACCATTTCTTCACTTGGTCAGCAAGTGCTACGTCTTCAACATTGCACTTGAAAGTGGTGGCTCGAACACCAATTGGTGATGGAAGTGGGCCACTGAGAACCCAGCCAATGGGCATACGGACAGCGACAGGAGTGTTTTGATTTCGTCCTTGGAAGTATTCGAGAGGCTTGATTGCATGAAAGACATCCTGCCCTAATATCATCTCAACGTCGGAATAGTTGTAGACAATAGGTTTAATTGGCTGCAGATGTGGAAACCTGTCTTGGAGAATGGTAACGTCAATGGTTTCGGAACCAACGCTCAAACTGTCTTTCACAAACGGCGTAACCCTAAACGAGTATTCATGGTGGTCGAATTTGGCAAAAACATTCACTTCGCCTTGTTGCGTGGGAACGGATACCGTCGAATTGAAGCCGTTTACCAGAATATCTAGCTGTTGGCCAGTTAAATTTAAACGCTGTGCTAGGCCCGCCGAGACCCATGAGTGGGTACAACAGGAATCGCACATTACAAGGGCAGTGGTCACATCTGTGTGTGAACTTATTTTCAATTGAAGCACAGGAAGGAGTCCCGTTAGTTTCTTGTAAGACGACGAACCGGCTACGTTCGATGACGAAGTTTGCGGATTATTCCGGTTCGGCGGGGCGGTACTGTTTGAATTCGAATGGCTTGCATTATTGCTATTGTTTAACTCTTTGTTTGCAGACCTTACGCTGAAAACTTTCTCAGCACCATGTAACAAGACATTATGGGTGCTTTCACAACCAGGCTTAGTGCATTTGCGGGCTTTAGGGCATTTTCGGAACATGTGATCAGGTTGAAAGCAAGCAAAACACAACCTATTTTGTGCGGAGAATTGAGCTCGTTGAGTTGGGGTCTTTTCCTTAAACACAGAACAACTCCAGAGTGGGTGTTTACCATTGCACTGGAGGCACGGAGCATAAATTGGTTTTTCAACTTTTGAAGCAGCGGCAAAAACTTTTGTAGGTGGGTTATGGAAACCAGTCTTTGGAGTCTCCTCAGGTCGTGATTTATTCTGACTCACACGCATAAGTTCATGTGCCTCAGCCTTGTCGCGGAGCCAATCATTAAAGTCTAAAACGGTTGGCTGTCTCCAACATTTCTTTACAGAGTGGAGAGACCATGACTCTTTCATATTTGGAGGCAATTTTGAAATAACTTGATTCAAAACGGATGTACTCTTTAAGTCATACTCATATCCTAACGATTTTAAAACTGCGACAAGACTGGATATACAGGAAGCAAAACTGATAATGCTTGCTGAATTGTGCATTTTGAGAGGTGGAAAATTGGAAAGTTTTTTAAGATGAGCTGCCACAATCGTCTGTGGTTGTCCAAATTTCCACTGTAAGCGAATTCGGCAACTGCATTCTACGCTTTGCCTGAAACGAGAGTTTTGAGATATGTCAGTTTGACATAATCACTTAAAATTTTTGCATCGATTGCACTTTTGAACTGACCAAACCATTCAGGCCACTGCAACGGATTTCCGTCGAAAGAAGACAATTTCCATTCAGGCAAGGGACCTTTCTGGCTCAGTGTCAAGATTTCAGCTAGATCTTGATTTGTGATTGGTTTACTGCTCGAGGAAGTAAATGGGCCATATTGTTTGTTCTCATTTGTATAAGGCGCCATCGGCGGTTTTGAATAGATTTCGGCGTCTAAAGCTTTAGGATCACCGACATAAAAAGTTGTTCCTCCGCTAGAGAACGGTTGAACATTCGATGGCTGTGTGACATAATATGAGTTAGGGGAGAAGGTGACTGTTGGAGGATTGAGAGGACCAACGTTAGTTGGTAAAAGCGGTTGGTACACAAAATTTGCAGAATTACTTGGGAAAAAGGTTTGTTGAGCAATGGGCATTGAGCTCGTCGGGATATTAGAATGATGAAAACTACTCTGCATCAAAGGGTTGTAGTTGTATAGGTTGGTCAAAGGTAGCTGTTCCTGTGGCTCATACGTACTGTATAACTTTGGATTTGGCAAGCTGACACTTGTATTTGATGTATGAGGGACGTTAACATTCTGTGAGTTTATACACGTGGTTTCGAAATAATCAGCAAATGGATGTGAGTTATTAATCATCGTCAAATTTCTACTGAAAGGCGGTTCAATACTTGAAAATGGCAAGAACTCGGAAGCTGGTTACAGATTGACACTTTGGACTGGCGCCACGGGCTGAACTATTTCCTGAGTTGGGAATTGAGTGTTCACCCAACTTCTTGTCCTGTCTTCCTCCGTTTGGTTCTCCTGAACGGCCATTGCCAATTTCGATCTGCTACGACGAAGTTCACAAATTTCAGAGGCGTCTTCCAGATATTCAGCCTCTTCGATAGTTGCTTCAGCTAGCTTTTGACGGCTTTCCTCTACAACCACATCAAGATCAAGTTGACCCTTCATCGACTGAATCTGGATATCTTGCTTTTTCAAACGAAGCTTAGCCTCTACTTGGCGTTCAACTTCCTCGCGTCTAATTTTTGCAAGGGCTGCTTCTCTTCGACGCTCACTCGAAGTCATTGATGCAATCTTATGAAGGGGGTTTCTTGGAACGGACGGATTCGCTTGGCGTTGGGGTTCGTGCAGTTGCTACCTGGTCCTCTTGATGTTTAATTTGAAAGTAATTTTTAGCTAGACCTAATACATCGTCATGTTTTGCAGTGGTAGATCCTAGGTAAAACTCAAGTTGATTTATTGTTTCAGCAGCGTTGTTGCTGTGCATAGACAAAGATTTAAGCTCATCTTTTTTCTCTATAATTTTTTGTAAGCAAATGCTAGATTTTTCTATGTACGTTTCAATTTTAGCTGGTCTATCATTCGCACTTATATATTCCCTTTTTTTGGCATGGTAACCGAAAAGATTTGTTTCTAACTCTTTCCTGGCAAGATAAATTTTGTTTAGCTTCTGGCCGAGATCAAGCTCCATTTTGAAATATTTGTTTCTAAATAAGAGCAAAAAAAATAGTGTCGGTTGACGGAATCAAACTAGAGTCAATTCAAGTAGCCGCGTCCTAAACCGAACGAGAGGATCCTCGCAAGACCCCTACAATTCTCGTTGCCTACGGAACAGAAGGACAACAACCTACAAGATTGAAAATAAAGATGAATTTAACTAATCAAAAAAAAAATCAAGGTTTATAATGCCTAACAAATGTTAAATATTCTTCGACTGTTGTCATTTGTGAAATCTTTTGCTTATCTGATTTTCTTTTCCCTGAACTTGGCCGACGATTTTTAACTTTATTGATAAATTCGGACAGATTGGGGAAATAACGTCGAATGATTCTCAAATTTTTTATTTCTAAAAACGCCGGAGGATGAATTAATTTAAGCTTACAAATTAATTCTTTATTGCTAGCTTTTCTTTTTGATATTAAATGTTTGGTCACATTAATTGTTAATATTCCTGTTTCAACCAAACGTCCGTAAATATTAGGGGTATTTTGACGGTGTACGTAAATAATGGCTGATATTTTTAATCAGACTTTCTGGTGTAAGTGGGTTATCGTTGTTTGATCTATGCTTGCTCAACGAATTATTTATAACATCATGCCAAATTATAAAGTTTCTCTCTACCATAGATTTTGGGGAATTGCTTAAAAGATATTGAGCAGTCTTTTGCCGGTTATTTGCATTCAAATTAAAGCTTAAACCTGGAACTGCTTTAAAAGTTTCGTCGAGGCGTTTTTGTAGAGTTAATGGTAATGTATTTACGGAGTGATGGAGAGAACTCGCAGCAATGATGAACACCATTGAGAGTGATAAGCGATACGGATGTTTTATTGGCAATCAATTTAAGGAGTCTGTTGATGTAAAGTCGTCACATAGAAAAAAAAATTATCACGATAATAACTTTCAGAACCCTTGGCTGAGGGTTTTGTAAGGTTTTTGAAGCAGTACTATTTCAGTTAACGCGTACGGTTTATCGGTTAAACTCAACGACTTTACGGCGAAACGGTAGTAGTAACGGTCGCGGCGGTATGCGGCCGAAAACGGGGCGAGCCGAGCAAATTTTTTGAAGTTTATCCAACCACCTGAGGAAACCGAGGTAGGGATTCACTCAAAACAATTGCTCGCATTTTTTTGTCAGTGAAAGTTTTGGGAAAAATTGGAATAAACTTTTTTTTTCGATATATATATATATATATTTTTTTTTTTGAAAATTTTAATTCAATTTTTTTTTCACAAAATTTTTTGGGTTCGAGACTATCCTGGGGTAATAGAGTACTGGGTATGAGCTGGGATTAGGTATCTAGTACGGTCTTAATCGGTTTGCAATTAACAACATCGTATGAAATTTTGTAGCACTGATAATCAAAAAAGTAGCACTTTTTTTCGATTAAAAAACTAGCACAAATTAGATTCTAAAAGTTAGTTGAAAGCACAGGTTCGATCTTACAAGTTTTTTGCAGGTAGTTCACCGGGCCTGAGTCCAAAAGTACACGAAGATTCCACAAAGAAAACCACTTTCCGTCTTGTGTGATGTCGTGTCGGCCTCTGAGTTGTCGGCTTTGTTGGAAGTTGTTGAACTTCTGAGATCTAGTTTGTCGGCTGCTCACTTTGGCGGATTTCCCTTGATAGGATATTTCGGTTAATTAGGCCACACCGTCTTTCGGCTAGTTTACGTATCAATTTGTTCTTTTTTCGGCCAGCTGGTAGGCTCAGCTAGTTGATAGATCCCGCTCTTCTGGTTTGATTTCCTACTTCGGATATTTAGGCCGAATCGTCTTTCGGCTAGTTCACGTATCGGTTTGTTTTCTGTTTCCAGGTCCTTGGTTTTTTGTTTCCCGATTGGCGCGGCACCAAAATATTCTGGCCTTTTTTATAACTTTTTATAACTTATAAAAACAGGAAACAGAATCGGTTTAATTCAAGAGAATCAATAAACGGCGAATTTTAGTAATTTTTATTGCACGGAATTAGCAACAACATTACACGTATCAAGTTTAAAAAAAGGGCTTGTTCATGCCCTGATTTGTGTGACTTATGTGTTTTTTCACAATGAGTTCATACTTAATTCACGCAGTTTAATTAACAGAAACTCAATTGCAAACCAATTTTGAACCGATTAAAATATTAGCATTTTATGTTCTGTCAGGTTCGGCTCAAATAGGATTTTCAAATGAAACGACTTAGGTGAGAATCGAACCCACGCCGAACTCCCCGGAACGCACTGTGTATACGCTGAACTATATAGCTGATATTGCTAAGCAACTATACTGGCTTTATACTATACTTTCATGCTTTAATGCTATGTAGCATTAACAATTACGGCTAAATGCGTGATGTTACGCTGTAAAGAATGAAGAACAAATCTGTTCACAGTTGTTGATTTGTTCACCACGCCAAATTTCATTGCATTATGACAAGGTTTAATAAGCTTTTCAAAATTAAATTTGAAAGGGGAAACTGGAAAAGAGCCCAAACATAATACTCGGTGTTTTGAAAGGGGGGACTGGAAAAGAGCCCAAGATCTCATTAGATAAATTTAATCACAAACTATCCTTTTATTTCCAGTGAATGTCACAGTACTTGTCGGAGACTTCACGAGCTCCAGTTCAAAGAAGCAGATAATATCAGGAAACGAAATGATCGTCCACGAAGGGTACGGTATATAACAAACGATAACAAAATATATTTGTGCAGAAATTCTGAGCGACATTGAAAACGCATCTCAACGATTTCATGACGAGGTCAAACTGAATTTTTTAAAATTTCAGCTGATGCAACAACAAGTTAAAACACGTTTTTATTGAAAAATCGGCTACAAGGCAACTTTTCTTTTTTGCTTCTGTGAAATCCAAAGACATGGCTAAAACATGGCACCCTACGAAATCACGGTACTTTTCCGGTCCCCTTTTTTGTTTGTTTTACGTGTTATTACGGCTAAATTCGTGATGTTACGCCGTACAGTATGAAGAACAAATCTGATCACAGTTGTCGATTTGTTCAGCACGCAAACCTTCATTGCATTATTACAACATTAAATAAGCTTTTCAAAATTGAATTTGAAAGAGGGGAACATAAAAAACAGCCGAAATCACTCCAGAAGCAGCAAAAGTTGGCCTCTGAGTGTTAGACTGATAGTATCAAGTTCTGGGGAAATCCTATCTGTAGCAACGTCCATTTCTAGTAAAAAAAAGAAATTCAGTCCATTTGCAACAAAAATTAGTCAAATCTAATTGGTCGATTTGTGATGTAACGATTTATTAAACGAAATATCTACTGTTCAAACAGCATAGAAACACAACCGCAGAACAGTGACCGCTGACGTGTTGCAAGCTTCCAAAAATAGGGTAGGGCTCTACACAAAAATTAGAGACGGTTATCGCCACAGTGCGGCGGCGCTCTCGTAGCTCGCCCTCGGGCGATCCTAAGCCGAGAGCTCAAAATAATCGGCATTGAAACATTTGGCCAATTGAATTATTTTGGTACAAACTTGATTGATTTTTCATTTCGGTGCTTTGGTAGAATTGGAAAACCATCCAAGTTTTTCCAAAATTAAGCGTTAGACTTTGAGTCAAAAGTGAAGTTAATGGGACCAATAAGCGTGCCTCAATTCAAATTAGAACAATTTTTCTGTGCGGGATAATCAACACGCATGAAAAATGCGTGTTACACTTCCAGCATCAATGTATGAAACGAGAAGTTTAGTTAGACTCATTTCACTGAGACTATATATTCAAGAAAGTAAGTGGTGAGCGCCAACCTCTAAGAACACAATTATCAGGACTTCAACCCCCCAGAATAACGTCTTTTGAAAATTGGTCTGAATAAAAAACCACCCCGAGCATAAATATTCTTTATTTTCTTCAATAATTAGGAGTTTGTGCACTGGGATTTGTCGTCGAGTAATCTGCCTTTGAAGCCGAAAACTGCATTTTAAAGTGGGATAGGCATTTTGTGAACGGTCTCCGCAAATTGTTTACAGAGCTTGCTCATATTTTGTGGAATCCACTTACAATTGTGTGATCACAAAAACTTTGTCGCTAACAAAGGTTATTTTTGCTCAAAACGGATTTTGCAAACCAACATTTTTACTCGTGGGCTCCGCAAAAGTTTGGTTAGTGTAAAATTTGTCGTATGAATTACTTTGAAATCAATTTCAACACAATTTTGTCAATTTTTGTGAGTTTAAACTTAAAACTTAAAAAAAATAGCCTCAAAAACAATTGATTCCAAAAAACGGTATCTAGACTGCGTGTTGATTTCATGCTACATTGTAACTACAAACAAGACATTTTTTTCGGAATTTAAATAATACAGCTTGACAAGTTCTGATTTTCGATCATTTTTTGGGACTATCATGTCTTAGACCCCTCAGAAAAACACAAATTCCGCAAAACTTGGAATTTACGGTGAAGGACGGAAGTTGGTTACAATTTTTTGGCTTCTAGAATGACGAGCCTGAATGGGGTGGCGATTTTTCAACAATTTTTTTTTATTTTTTCCGAGTTCTCCAAAAATACTAAAATAATATGAATTTTTCAAAAAAAAAAAAAACAGGCCAAAAAAGGCGTTGTTATGCACAAAATTTTCCATAAAAAATGCGTTTTTTTTTGGCGCGCGCTCTTCTTTCAAATTTATTTATAATGACGCAAATTTTTTCTCTAACTTTGTGTTTTTAAGCAAACTATTGAACATTTTTCAAATTTGATTTGATAGGCGGCGTCTTCTTTGTCCATTGTTGTGTCCATCGTTGTCTTGGCAGCGGTGTTGGAATAAACTCCTTCATCAAGCGTTTCCAAATTTGGGTTGAGAGTTGTTGGGCAAATTTCTATTGTCGACTGAGTGTTGACGGCTGTTGGGTTTGTAGGGGTGGCATTGTAGCATGAGCTCTCCCGAGAAGAAAATGATTTGGTGTGAGGGCTTCAACATCTTCGGGCGTTGATGAAACTGTAGTGATGGGTCTTGCGTTCATGAAGTGTTCAACTTCACAAAAAACGGTGTTGAATATGTCGTATGTTAGAATCTGGCTTCCTATGATTGCGTAGAATGAGTCTTTGACTGATCTTATGAGTCGTTCCCATACACCTCCGAAATGAGGAGCATAGGCAGGGTTGAAGGTCAAATCAATCTGATGGTTGGCGTAGAATTGTCGGGTAACATCGGCGTCGAAGTGTCTGTTGAGTTCTTTTTCGGCTGCGGTGAATTGTACCGTTGACAGAAACAGTTTTTGTATTGTCCTCTGCGTGCGAAGAATCGTCTTGAGGTATTCATGAAGGCGTCGGCTGATTGGTCCTGGCACATCTCAAGATGTAGGGCTCTTGCTGTTAGGCAAGTCATTATAACGCCGTAGCGTTTTTGTAGTTTCCTGCGGTTTTCGGAGCAAACGGTCCAAAGAGATCTAATCCTGTTTGTTGAAACGGGAAGGGTTTATCTTTTGGAAATCTGAAGGCGAATATGGGCGCGAGTTCCGGCTGTAGTCCAGTGGCCTGTTGTCGTTGGCAGTCGTAACAGTTTTTTATGATCCTGTCAATGTGTGCGCGAACACAGTGAATCCAATACTCGTTTTGAAGAATATTTTTTAAGTGCTGGCGTGGCTACTGCTGGTTGTCTTTGTGGGTTTGTCCTATAAAGAGGTGAACTGCTGGTTGGTCTCCATCAAGGATAAGCGGGTGTTTTATGCAATAGTCCAATTGAGATTTCTCGAGGCGTCCACGTGATCGCAAGAGTCCGTCTTCGTCTACAAATGGTGACAGATGTCGAAGTCTGCTCTGGTTGCGTCTGCTTGAAGATAAATTTCTTTGCGGCAATCATGTTGTTGCTTGTCAGTTCGGTTGTCGTGTTTTCGTTGTGAGAGTGTTGTCCTTTATCTTTAAAAATCCTGGCGGCACGCATCCCGTATGCGGTTTTTCGGAGAATTTTTGCCCGTTTGGAGAATCTGCTGTGGTCGATGAAACTTTGTGCTGTCTTTTGGGTGGAAGCTTGAAAAGCTAGCACTGGGGTTGTTGCTATTTCATCCATGTATCCAGTTCGATCGTTGAATTGCAAGGTATCCGTATTGGTGTCATTTAATTGTAGCTTCGGCCAGTTGCATTCTGGTTCACATATAAATTTTGGTCCGGTGAACCATCTTGACTTGTTACTGAATTCCGATAGGGGTATTCCACGGGCTCCGTCGTCTGCTGGGTTAAGGGGTCTTGGGCAATGTCTCCATTGACTTGCTTGAGTGCTTTCCAAAATTTCAGCAATTCTGTGAGCCACAAAAATTTGTGCTGTCGGTCCACATATGCGTAGAGCTGATTTCAATCCTTTGTTCACTGCGAATGAACTTTGCGAGGCGAGCAGCAAAAACTGCGGCTTCTAGTTCCAATTTAGTTATTGTGTGTTGTTTTAGAGGTGCCACTCGAGCTTTTCCTAGAACAAAGGCGCTGCTGAATTGTCGAGTGGCACTGTTGTTGTATACAAAATAGGCGACTGCTGCTAGGGCGCTGTAGGAGGCATCTGAAAAAACATGAACAGCGATGTTATTGTAGCTATATCCAAAATCGTGTCGAGGTATTTCCACTCTGTAGATCGTTTCTCTCGTCGAGAAGCTCAAAAAATTCAGGTACCGTTTCTCGTGTTTTATGGTCGTCCCACTTCATTCATTTTCTCCAAATTGCTCGCTGGATTGTTTGTAGTCGAATATTACTAGGTGCTGCTATTCTAATTGGGTCAAAGATTGAAGAAGCTGCGCAAAATAGGTTCCAGTGTGTAAGTTTCTTCTGGGCGAGTTCGTTAATTTTGTCAGTAGTGAAACTAAGCGTATCGTTTTTTACTCTCCATCTTATTCCGAGAACTCGCTTGAAGAATTTGGGTTCCTTAGTTTCGTCTACGGTGATGGACCTATGTTCTTCTGGTATTGTTTGCAGAATTCTGTGAAACGTAGTGATCCACTTCGTCACATTGAAGCTTCCTTGTTGTAGTACGTGTCAAAGGTCTTCTATGATTTTCACTGCGGTGTCAATGTCGTCGGTGGCTTCGAAGAATTCGTCCATGGAGAAATTCTCGTAGACAACTTTTTTGATGTGGGGATGGCTTTCATTATAGTCGTCTGCGCAAATTCTTAATGCGTAAATTGCACAAGTAGTAGAACATTTGGCTCCAAAGACGAAACGAGTGTACTCAAAAAATTCGGGTTCTTCCGCTCCCCAGAGAAAACGAAGAAATTTTCTGTCTTAGGGGTAAACAGAAACCTGCATATACATCCCTTCAATGTCGGCAGTGATGGGATGCTTTCCTTCGCGAAACCGGAGAATTACTCTAGAAGATTGCAGAGCAAGTCAGGTCCAGTGAGAAGCCTATCATTCAAACAAGTTCTTTTAAATTTGGATTTGGCATTAGAAACACGGCGAAATTTTCCGGGCTTGTTTGGGTTGATTATGCCATGTTCAGGTAAAATCCATCCAGTCGAAGGTATTTCGTCTGGCTCTAATTTCCGTATGTAGTGCTTGTTGAGATCTTGGTCAATTGTATTCTGGTAGAGAACCAAATTTTCTGAATTCGTGGTAAATTGTATTTTCATCCGGTTGTATTGGGCAATTGCTGCTTCATAGTTGTTGGGAAGATTTGCATTTGGTTTCAACAGAAGTCCAAGTTGATAGCGGTTGCCGTAAAATGAAATTGTTTTCCGTTATTTCAGGTGATGTGGCATAGGTTTCCATTCGCCAGAATGAAGCGAGAAGATTCGAGATTTGTGTGTCGTCAGTTGATATCTGTATTGGGGTGGCTGTTGCTTGGTGGCTTGAGAAGTATCCAATGTCGTTGTTCTCTCCTGCTATTGTTCATCCTAGGGCTGTAAGGACTGTTCGAGGAACATTTTGATTTCCTTTGATGCTGGTCTTTGGGCTGATGATGTCAATATTGTCCGTTCCAATCACAAGGGCTACGTCGTTGTTGCTGAAGTCTGGAAAACATATATCCGTAAGGTGGTCGTATTGGCTGCAGATGTCGTTCAACTTTTCGGGATCCACTGCATTCAAGTTGATGTTCACTTTGATTAAAACATAAGTTAGTTCAAACGCTAAAGTGTCATTTCCAAATGACTGAACTGTAATATCCACTGTCTTAGCCTCTATCGTTTGCGAGTTGAAGAAACATCCAAAGAGAAGTTGTTCCTGATGGTTAGTTTCCTCCAGTTGAAGATATGTTGCTGTCGGTTGCGATATGTAGCTGTTTGTATTTCCTGTATCCAGAAAGGCGTAATGGTGCGGTGTCGTGATGATACTGGTAAAATTAGCAGCAGTGAGCTGTTGATTCTTGATATCTTTTTTTTGGCTGGCAAGATTGTTGACTTGATTCGGGCGCTGGTTTGGATTAAACTTTGGTGTTCTTTGTGTTCGTTGTCCGTCGTGTAGAGTTGTGTGATGCTGCTGATTGCATTTGCTGCATGTGTGCTATTATGGGCAGTCTTTCACTTGATGTTGGCCAAGGCAGTTGAAACAAATTTTCTTTTCCGAAACGAGTCTCTTCTTCTCTTCCAAAGATGAATTCTGATACTTCCTGCAGTATGCTGCGTGGTGAGTTTGTCCGTCGAAGGGACATGGGGGTCGGGCATCCGCACTCCAATTTTGAGAAGTATTCTGTGAAGGCTGGTTGGTTGATGGTCGAGATCCGTCTGCGTGTCGAAGTCTTGGCGCTATTTGTTGTCAATCGCTCGAGTCCAGTGTCATTTGCTGCGGTTGCATAGGTCGTAAGTGATTGCATGCTAATGCAAACTGTCTTATCCAGTCGTTGAAGGCGATGAGATTAGGCTGGTTGATCGTCTGGGCGGTGATGTACTGTGTCCGCTGAAGCTGCTGATGGTGTTGCAATTTGCTGACGGCAAATTGTACGTATATTGTAGAGTTCAAATCGTCTTTGAACCCAAGCGTACGAAGCGTTTCAACCTTGTTACTGATGAATGTGGAACATTCCGTGTACAAATCTCTGCGATGAGTTGATGGTTGCTTGAAGCTCTGTATTCTGATGACGAAGTTACTGATGATGATGGCGGGTCGTCCATATCGTCGTCGTAGTTCATGGAGGGCAGCGTTGTACATAGTGCTTTTGCATGAGTAACCAGAAACAGCTTGATTTGACTTTCCAGTCGTTAAAGTCTGCAGATGAGTCATCTTTTTGGGGTCCAAAATGGGTTGATTATGGAATATTGCTTCGAAGAGTCCGAACCACATGCTCCATTTCATAGGATTTTTGTCAAATGGCTCGATTTTTACTTTTGGGGGTCTAGTCATGAGACTGTAGTTTATTCGCGACTGTCCGTTTCTTGATGTCAGAGAAACTGCTGCTGAAATGAAATGCTGTTCTGTAACTATGTTGAAGCTGAGGCTTGCGTTGGTGTTGTCGTGTTCTGTTTGTTGAAGCGGTGGTCTGTTTATTTCGAAACTTGTCTGGGGGAGTTGCTGCTGAGTATCTCGGCTCAGATTTTTTGTCCTCTACTGTTTTCTGAGCTAATGACTGGGCTGATGGCTGCTGCCGGATAATGTTGACGTCTGGTAGAGCCTCTATCTTGTATTGGCTGTTGCTGAACTGAATCAGCTGTGTGGGGGGCTTGAACTGTGGTGGCATTAGTGTTCTGCTGTTGTGGAGTTGTATCTGCTGTATTTTCTTGTAGCATCTGTCTAAATTCATCCATGATGTCGTCGTGTTCGTCTTGTATATCAGTGAAGCAGTTGATGAGATCTTCCGCAGTGGCGTGCTCAGTCGGGTGATGATCAAGGTACGTAGTGGCGTCTTCCAAATTGCTGAGAATTTTTTTCATCTCGGTTTATGAGTCAGCTATGCTAGAGTTCGTATTGATGTCACTGATGGCTTTTCGTACTCGTCTGAAGAGGCGCTCTAGTTGGGCGATGAGAAGATTTCTCTGGGGCTACTGCAACTGCAAAATAAGTGTTCCTTGGTTGGCACTAAAGACAAACTGTGCTTCCAGCCTGGTCAAGGGGTAGAGCAAGGGTGTGGTTTCTGGCAATTTAGCTGAGTGCCATATAGAAAACGAAAATGTAATCTTTTCTAGTTTACACGGTGTACTTGAGTCTTTCTTGCTTTGAACATTGATTTGATCATAAATTAGTTGGTTGCATGTGTTTGGTAATTCAGTTTTGCATTTTTCCCAATTTTGTATTTATTGTTCTGATTTTCAATTTCTTTCCCGGAGTTTTTCTGATTACATGTGAAAATATGAAGTCATCTTAGATGGTTGTCAATTGTCAAATTGGCATATAACACCCCCTTGATTTTTTTGGAAATTCAATTTATAAAAGTCTAATTAAAATGGTCTCTTACATTAAAAATTGCATTGTAACGTGTCAGCGTGATGTAAAATTTTTACATCATTTCTTACATGTAAAATGCCCTACAACAATTTTTGAACAGCTTTATAATGCAATTTTAAATGTTACGAGGGGAGTGGGAAACTGGAAAAGAGTTTCAAAATTTAACGTTCAGCGTAAAATCTTAAAAATTTTATAGCTTACGTTTTAACTTGTTTTGGTTACACAGTTCTGGTCAAGAGTTATTTACCTAATCTAATCACGGATTGGTCTGCCAGTAAAAATGAATAATTCCTGTTCGATAAAAACAGGTATTATAAAAAAACTATTGGGATTTTTCTAAATTATTTTTTGAGAAATTTTTTTCTCTTTTTTCAAAAATTTAGTTTTTCTCAACAACTACTCAACCGATTTTCAAAAAAATAGTACCAATGGCAATTCCGCCCACTCCTCTGTGTGTCTGCTTGTTTTAGGCCCTCTTTGCGTTACCCCATTTTTTACAGACTTCCAAAAAAACGTGTTGGGGGGGAATATTTGACCCTTATTTTTGGACTTTTTTTCTTACCTTTTCTCGAAAAAAACCATCTCAAATCTAAGATTTTGGGTTCGATAGAAAGAAAAGGTTGTGGGAAGCTTCCATGTTTGAAAACTGCGCCCAAATTTTTTAATCCAAAAAGTTATGACCCTCAGATAAATCAAATTTTTGAGTTTTTGAGCGTTTTTTTTTCAAATTTTTGACTTTTCTCGGAAAATATCCTCCCAAATCTGACATTTTGGTTTCAATGGCTGGAATGGGTTGTGAAAAGCTCCTCTGTACAAGCGGCAGCCCGAAAGTTGTTCAACACAAAAAGTTATGTCCCTCGACAAAAACCAACTTTTTTTAACAATGACTTTTCTCAAAAACTACCCTCCGGAATCTGAGATTTTGGTTTCAATATGTAGAGCGAGTTGTGAAAAACTCTGCTGCTTAAACGGATAAAATCAAATTTTCTTACACAAAAAGTCATGATCCTCCGAATTCATAAAACTAAAAATTGTCCTCAAGCTGATTATCTAACAGCAAAAAAGTTTGTCTATAAATGGTTTCATAGTTGTACTAATCGCTCAATAACCTCTCGTAAGCAACGAGAGGAGGTTGATTCTAATTTGCAGAATAGTCTGCAAGTAATATTCGGTACTGTTTTAGAATAAAACCAGTGTTGCAGGACAAAAACAGGGGGCTCTTTTCCACTTCCCCCCTTTCAAATTCAAATTTGAAAAGCTTATTTAACGTTGACATAATGCAATGAATTTTGGCGTGGCGAAGGAATCGACAACTGTGATCAAATTTGTTCTTCATATTTTACAGCGGAACATCACGCATGCAGCCGTAACAACACGTAAAACAAACATAAATCTCTGTAATTTGAAAGGGGGGAAACTGGAAAGGAGCCAAACAGAGAAACAGAAAACACAGTACTGTAACAGTACTGTTCTGATACAGCAACATTCTATTTTTTCTGGTTTCTCCGTTTTTGTACTGCAACAGTGCTGCAAAGAATAAAAC